>NC_056732.1:262058588-262213283 GCF_019279795.1 Protopterus annectens | reverse complement strand
TAGGGTTTTTATGTCCAAAAAGTGGTTTTTGGGTTTTCCCATTTTAAATTTGGTATTCCGGTTTCCAGGCATTACAAGTAGCTTGCGTTAGAAAGGCTACCATACCACAGATGTCCACACATCTACTGATCCAGAAGCATGTGGGCTGTTTAATAGGGTACAGTGGCTAGATATGTGACATCCATACCAGGTCGCATCACAGGTATTTTGACATGGTACGGGGGGTTTACACAGCAGTCTGGCCGATGATAACGTTAGAGGCCACTTGATAGCATGAGGCCTCACTGTGTAGCAGTAATACCCTGTCACATTACAGGATGAGAACACACACAGACGTACACAAAAACACACGGTAGCATGCCCACACTCACTGGGTCAACAACACTATAACGCACACTCGATAGTGTTGAGGTGAGGACCCCTGCCTATGTGGTAATCACCCTCACAGTACTGTGCACCCACACGATGCGACACAGAGAATGAACATGTACAGGTAGCCAGTAAGGGTGAGACCGATGACATCAACAGGGTAGTAGACTGCATCATCATGAGGAGTTAGGGATCCTGTCTGTTCTGTATAGTAGCATACACCCTCACTCCATGCACCAGGCAGCCATACATACATACACACACACACACACACACACACACACACACACACACACACACACACACACACACACACACACACACACACACACACACACACACACTCACACACACACTGTGGAGTCCACAAATGTCATTCACATACAGATAGCTGATGTGTGTGATACACACACCACCCCTGCCTACGTCATGTTTTCCACACTGCAGTATGTACAAATCTCTACAACAGTGTACAGGGGTGTGTAACAATTGGGATGTATTCCCCACCATATGTGGCATATATAGTCACACAAGCAAACACACATGGCAGTACTGTGAATGATACACCTGCTATATGATGATACGTCTGACAGACATGCAGCAGTATTGGCTGCATTATGTGTACCAATGCTACCTTCGGCAATTGTGTTGCTATATGCACACGGGAGGATGTAAGTGTTACAGGTGTCACGTGACTTACAGTCAGTAACACCCGACCGCTGTGTAGGTTTTATGTCTTCACCATCAAGTAACAGTAACATAGCATACTGTTTGCACATGTAATGGTAGGATGGCTTGTGACACACCTGTGAGCCGTCCCCGGCAAACAACTATCTGCAAAGGTGGATCACCACTTTATGTACACACATCCATCCATACCTGATGTACATCCTACTGTACTGTCAGTATTTCACCATATACAGGTGTCAATGAAGGGGCTGCATTGCAACTGCATGTTGTAGTTAGGCACAGATGAATTACATTCATCAGCTACTGCACATGCATGGTAGCTGCATGCACACCACTACATGTACATGTGTGTTGGTCCTACATGCCTGTCATGTAGCCATGTTTGTATGCATTGCAATTGGTGGACATGTGTGATGACATACATAACACATGGACTGCTGTATGATATGATGGGTGTCATGGGTAACTTGTACAGAGGGAATGTTTCCTCGGTCAACATTGCTACCTCATGTCAGGAACCATACACAACCAATACAGCAGTAGGAAGGGAAAGCACACAATCATAGTTGAGGTTGCTGATAGCTTTATATTCCACAATAAATCCAAAGTCTCTTAAAAATGTAAATAATCCAAGGTCAATAAAATGCTCCAAATAGTAGTTTATTGTAGACAAACAAACCCAACTTGTGTTGACCTAGGTTTCGTCCGTCTCCACGGACTTCTTCAGAACACAAGTACAACTCAAAAACAAGCCGCTTAAATACACATAATGCATGATTAATTAATCAATAAAGCAATTGAACACCTGATTGTAAAAAAATATATATATATATATATATATATATATATATATATATATATATATATATATATATATATATATATATATATTCTATACATTTTTAAGCATGCTAATGTATAAATAGTAAGCATTGTGATACATTTAACTAATACATTTGTAATGAATTTTGTAATAAATGTATATATATGTATGAATACTTTATATATTACATATACGCATTAATTTGTGTATATTATATAGTATAAAATTGTAAAAGGCATTCTAGGGCTTCGTGACCAAAATTCATATACCTTTTGTTAATATTTGATCCACATAAACATTAAATTAAAAAAAAAATGTGTATTGTATTATTTATATGTATATATAAATAAATAAATAGGTGTCCATAACTACTAAGAAATGTAAATTTTTTTGTGAAATTCTTTAATGGTGAAATTAATTGTTAATAGAACTGATTCATAATTAAAAACTATTTGTATGTATGTAAATGTTATATCAAATGGAACCCATGTATAAAATGTCAATGTATGTACAATAAAAAATGATTTAAAACTATGATTATTTTTAAAAATACACGTATGTATATATAGAGAAAATGTATACATTAAAAACATTATACAAACAAAATAACCCTACTTCCCTTTTATACTACATAACCTTAAAATGGGTTTTATACTAATATATTCATTAAGCCCAGGATGCTGATGAGCATTCAATAAAATCTGCATCCTTAGTTCTAATATGTCCAAATTGTATTTTGTAATCTTACCCTGTGGGTCATTCATTAAATGTGACACTCCAAAAAACTTAAATTGATGATTTGTGTACTGTACTGTGTGCCTGGTTAATGCGTTGGTAAGCTTAATGTTTTTAATATCTGACAGATGTTCTCTTATTCGATTCCTCAAATGTCTACTAGTTTTCCAGACATAAAAGGCGTCACACTGTTGACAAACTGCGATATATATAACATTAATAGTGTAGCAATTAATATGTTCATGAATCCTAATAGTGTGTCTATTAACTGTTATAGTTGTACCGGTGTTAATCATGTGTGTACAAATGGAACACCTGCCACATTTAAAGTTACCCATCGGTTTATTGGATTGACTAGTTACACAAAAATTTGTGCTTTCAAACATTCCCTTAAAAGACATATCCTTCCTGTAAATGTATGTAATATTCGCATTAAAAAAGTTCCCCAAAGTGTTGTCCAACTTAATTAAATTCCAGTTCTTCTTAATTATAGTTTTAATGATGTGGGATATATCATTGAATGTAGTAATAAACAAAGGTATTGTGTTAGAATTGAAGCGTCTGTTATTATTAATGTGAACATTAGTACCATCTACAGCTGTGCATTGATTACCATTCAATATGGCTTTATAAGCTCCATTTTGCCTTTTATTTTTCACCTCCTCAGAAATGTTTGTGCAAAAAACTTCAGGATAACCCCTATTTAAAAATAAGTATATAATGAATCGTATTTCATTTACAAAGTCCACCTCATCACTGACCATTCTGGCAGCCCTCACCATTTGACCTTTAACCATCGCCTTTTTCTGGTGGTCGGGGTGCCAGCTGTCAAAATGTAAATAAGAATTAGAAAAGGTGGACTTTCTGTAAATATTAGACCTCAACATGTTTTTATCTTTGTCATGTGTTAACTTTATGTCCAGATAAGTAATACTTTCCTTGCTTATTTCATGTGTAAACCTCAAAAACCAAACACTACTATTCATATATTCCAAAAAAGCATTTAATTCCGATTGTTCTCCATTCCAAATGATGAACAAATCATCCAGAAAATGACCATAAAACTTAATGTGTGTATAGAATTGAGTATTGAACACATAATTGAGCTCCCAATAAGTCATTATGAAGTTAGCAAACATGGGGGCACATGCTGCCCCCATGGCTACTCCACTCTTTTGTCTATAATACACCCCTTCAAAATATAAAAAATTGTTTTTCAATACAGTTTCCATTAATTTCGTTAAAACATTAATTTTGTTTTGGTCATACAAATTAGTGTAAAACAACTGCTCTTCTAACCACTCAAGACCCTTATCGTGGGGTATAACCGTGAAAAGATTACATACATCCATAGTGACAAATGTGTCTCCCAAATTAAATTCAATGGAATTAATTTTTTCCAAGAAGTCCCAAGAATCCTTAAAAATGTATGGGAAGGTGTCTATTTCCGGTTTTAGATGGTAATCCAAATATTGACTAATAAAATGGGTTTTACTGCACTTGCCATCTACAATAGGTCTGAATTGTAGGTTGTCTAACCCTTTATGAATTTTTGGGATACCAAAAATTCCACTAATAACAGGATATTCATTTTGTAAAAAACGCCATTCGACTTCGTCCAATACATTTCCGGTAATTCAAACATTATATATACTGCTCGGTCGAAAGACACCCACGAGCCCTTTAACAGTGAATCATGGAAACAACATCATTATTCGTTTAATTCTGAAAAAACTCCTGTCGAATCAAGTGTTAACAGGGTGAAAGGTAATATGAGGGATATGTTGAAATCCTTTGAGACAAAATTGTTCAAATTAAAACGTACACAAATGGAGAATGGATACCTACGTAAGAACATCGAATTGGGACTAGTACCCAAAGGACTTAGGCTCTGGAGGTATCCAAATGGGTGTGAAGGTGACCCCGACATGTTGAAAGAGCTACATGAATTATTTAATAAAACAGGTCTAGCCTTGATGGAGATAATGATTAACTACAACAATAAAAGAATAGGGAAAACATGGACAGTAGTGATTCATTAAGTGACTTGACCATACACGTTTACGACCGCCAAACACAAGATTTTAATAGCATTTTTAATTATACAAATGTGAGTGTCAATGGCAATGATTTACTTATGACATCTGAAATGAATCAGTATTTTTTGGACAATTCAAACGTGTACGAAGTTTTTAATGCCATTTCCACAGAAAAGAAAGATGAATGCCATTTATTTGTTAAACCTACTGTTGTAGTAAATGATCAAAAGGATTTCATGTTATATAACTACACCCACAATGTATTTGACAGAGACTGTGTTAATTTATTTTCCAAGGGTTTCAGTTTTGTACCATGTAGAAAAGGGAACCTAGTAAACACTATTGTGGACCTAAAACTTTTTACGCGTAAATTAAACTTAAAAATATTATTTCAAAACAATCCTTGTGAAATTAACACGGAAGAGAGGAAACTATCTAAACCGAGTACATACAATCCACCTATGAATGAGAAAGTGGCTTTATTTGAAAAAGTCACTGAGAATGACATTAGGGATGTTTTTAGTAAATACAACACTAATCTTCACAAGAATATGACTAACAAGGAGGAATCTATACTCAAAAGCATCTTGTCCATTAAAATTATCAGAATAATGAAACCAGATAAGGGTAGTGGAGTGGTCATAGTGGACCATCAGGATTACATTTCATACATGAATGCCATGTTAGTGGGAGATGCATATGTGGAGATTAGTAGAAATGAAATTAATATAGCTTTTAAAAAAATTGATATATTGCTTAATGACATGTTGTATCAGGGTGAATTGGACAAATTTGAATGGCGTTTTTTACAAAATGAATATCCTGTTATTAGTGGAATTTTTGGTATCCCAAAAATTCATAAAGGGTTAGACAACCTACAATTCAGACCTATTGTAGATGGCAAGCGCAGTAAAACCCATTTTATTAGTCAATATTTGGATTACCATCTAAAACCTGGAATAGACACCTTCCCATACATTTTTAAGGATTCTTGGGACTTCTTGGAAAAAATTAATTCCATTGAATTTAATTTGGGAGACACATTTGTCACTATGGATGTATGTAATCTTTTCACGGTTATACCCCACGATAAGGGTCTTGAGTGGTTAGAAGAGCAGTTGTTTTACACTAATTTGTATGACCAAAACAAAATTAATGTTTTAACAAAATTAATGGAAACTGTATTGAAAAACAATTTTTTATATTTTGAAGGGGCATATTATAGACAAAAGAGTGGAGTAGCCATGGGGGCAGCATGTGCCCCCATGTTTGCTAACTTCATAATGACTTATTGGGAGCTCAATTATGTGTTCAATACTCAATTCTATACACACATTAAGTTTTATGGTCATTTTCTGGATGATTTGTTCATCATTTGGAATGGAGAACAATCGGAACTAAATGCTTTTTTGGAATATATGAATAGTAGTGTTTGGTTTTTGAGGTTTACACATGAAATAAGCAATGAAAGTATTACTTATCTGGACATAAAGTTAACACATGACAAAGATAAAAACATGTTGAGGTCTAATATTTACAGAAAGTCCACCTTTTCTAATTCTTATTTACATTTTGACAGCTGGCACCCCGACCACCAGAAAAAGGTGATGGTTAAAGGTCAAATGGTGAGGGCTGCCAGAATGGTCAGTGATGAGGAGGACTTTGAAAACAAAATACGATTCATTTTATCCTTATTTTTAAATAGGGGTTATCCTGAAGTTTTTTGCACAAACATTTCTGAGGAGGTGAAAAATAAAAGGCAGAATGGAGCTTATAAAGCCATATTGAATGGTAATCATTGCACAGCTGTAGATGGTACTAATGTTCACATTAATAATAACAGACGCTTCAATTCTAACACAATACCTTTGTTTATTACTACATTCAATGATATATCCCACATCATTAAAACTATAATTAAAAAGAACTGGAATTTAACTAAGTTGGACAACACTTTGGGGAACTTTTTTAATGCGAATATTACATACATTTACAGGAAGGATATGTCTTTTAAGGGAATGTTTGAAAGCACAAATTTTTGTGTAACTAGTCAATCCAATAAACCGATGGGTAACTTTAAATGTGGCAGGTGTTCCATTTGTACACACATGATTAACACCGGTACAACTATAACAGTTAATAGACACACTATTAGGATTCATGAACATATTAATTGCTACACTATTAATGTTATATATATATCGCAGTTTGTCAACAGTGTGACGCCTTTTATGTCGGGAAAACTAGTAGACATTTGAGGAATCGAATAAGAGAACATCTGTCAGATATTAAAAACATTAAGCTTACCAATGCATTAACCAGGCACACAGTACAGTACACAAATCATTAATTTAAGTTTTTTGGAGTGTCACATTTAATGAATGACCCACAGGGTAAGATTACAAAATACAATTTGGACATATTAGAACTAAGGATGCAGATTTTATTGAATGCTCATCAGCATCCTGGGCTTAAAGAATATATCAGTATAAAACCCATTTTAAGGTTATGTAGTATAAAAGGGAAGTAGGGTTATTTTGTTTGTATAATGTTTTTAATGTATACATTTTCTCTATATATACATACATGTATTTTTAAAAATAAGCATAGTTTTTAATCATTTTTTATTGTACATACATTGACATTTTATACATGGGTTCCATTTGATATAACATTTACATACATACAAATAGTTTTTAATTATGAATCAGTTCTATTAACAATTAATTTCACCATTAAAGAATTTCACAAAAAAAAATTACATTTCTTAGTAGTTATGGACACCTATTTATTTATTTATTTATTTATATATACATATAAATAATACAATACACATTTTTTTTAATTTAATGTTTATGTGGATCAAATATTAACAAAAGGTATATGAATTTTGGTCACGAAACCCTAGAACGCCTTTTACAATTTTATACTATATAATATACACAAATTAATGCGTATATGTAATATATAAAGTATTCATACATATATATACATTTATTACAAAATCCATTACAAATGTATTAGTTAAATGTATCACAATGCTTACTATTTATACATTAGCATGCATAAAAATGTGCAGAATATATATATATATATATATATATATATTTTACAATTAGGTGTTCAATTGCTTTATTGATTAATTAATCATGCATTATGTGTATTTAAGCGGCTTGTTTTTGAGTTGTACTTGTGTTCTGAAGAAGTCCGTGGAGACGGACGAAACCTAGGTTGACGCAAGTTGGGTTTGTTTGTCTACAATAAACTACTATTTGGACCGTTTTATTGACCTTGGATTATTTTCATTTTTAAGAGACTTTGGATTTATTGTGGAATATAAAGCTATCAGCAACCTCAACTACGATTGTGTGCTTTCCCTTCCTACTGCTGTATTGCTACCTCATGTACTGTTAGCATTCAACAGCCATGGACCTACCTTCCATGTGCATGTGTGTGATTGCTGTAGCCACTTGTCTGCAAGGAGGACAGCAAAAGCTATGCTATGTACATATGTCTTGTGTGTGTGTGTGTGTGTGTGTGTGTGTGTGTGTGTGTGTGTGTGTGTGTGTGTGTGCGTGTGTGGGTGTGGAGTCCATGCACATATCCACTGCGATTACATGTATGTCATATCCAAACATGTGCATTCTTTGGTGTACAGCGACAGTCATCTGTCACAGCTGTGTAAGACCCAGGGCCCCTGTATGTGTAGAGCTGACCTGGTTATGTACAGTGGTATCATTGCATTGCATAACACATGATGGAACCCTGTCAGTACATGTGTAGTCTGCACAGTTGCTGTAGACCTATGTACAGTCCACTGGTCATCAGTCACATGGTGTTGTGGTAATGTATGGATGTGTGTCGCTGGTCCATGGACATGGTGATGTCTGAGGGCTACATAGTAGAATGCGGCGTTTACCTCTGTGATCTGCACCTGAGACATCTGTGATGGCTCTCAAATGTGTACTGGTCAGTACATGTGAGTGGCCTTCATGTACATGGGGATAGTAACACCATACTGTGCCCTTCCATGTTTAGAATCCGTGTGCATGCAAGACAGCCCTTTGCAACTGCTAAGTGCGTGAGCATGCCCAGTACGCCGTTGTGTAGATGGACACACAATACATTCCAAACTGTGCCCTTCCATGTTTAGAATCTGTGTGCATGCAAGATAGCCCTTCACATCTACTGTGTGTGAGCATGCCCAGTATGCCGTTGTGTAGCTGGACACACAGTACATTCCAAACGGACGTGTGATACTAAGTGTGTGAGCATGCCCAGTGACACCTTGTGTCGGTGATGTGCCTCTGTTTATGGGCATGGCCACTGACATCCTGTATAGCTATGGTGGTCATCCAGGCAACAGATGTCCATACCCCACGTCAGGATGGATGCCTACATTGAACACACTGGTTGACTGTCTTGAAGGGTGTACTGTCTGTGGCGCGTCTCGTATCTATGTAGTGTTGTAATTGTGCTCCATAGACAGGCAGTTGTCCCTCTCACACCACTGCTGTGTGTTTGTCTACGTCTACCTTGGGACAGTAATATGCTTTTAGACTGCTCACTCTCTATACATTCCCTATCGGCGTCTTTGCCTTTGCAGATGATGTCATCCACCTAGAAGTATGCCTCTGGGAATGCTGTGTTCCAGTAATCTTGGTAGCGTGTTCTGTAACTGTGTAATGCTGTAGTGTGATAAGGTAGTTAGGTGTATGTTCGACTCCCAGCCTTGCCAAGTGTGTGTGTGTTGTGTGTGTGTTTCCAACTGCCTGGGGACAGAGTAATGCTTTTAGATGGCTCACTCCACATACATTCCCTATCGGCATCTTTGCCTTTGCGGATGATGTCATACACCTAGAAGTATGCCTCTGGGAGTGCTGTGTTCCAGTAATCTCGGTAGTGCATTCTGTAACTGCATAATGCTGTAGTGTAATAAGGTAATTAGGTGTAAGTTCGACTCCCAGCCCTGCTAAGTGTGTGTGTGTGTGTGTGTGTGTGTGTGTGTGTGTGTGTGTGTGTGTGTGTGTGTGTGTGTGTGTGTGTGCGTGTGTTTCCAGCTGCCTGGGGACAGAGTAATGCTTTTAGATGCCTCACTCCACATACATTCCCTATCGGCATCTTTGACTTTGTGGATGATGTCATCCACCTATAAGTATGCCTCTGGGAGTGCTGTGTTCCAGTAATCTCGGTAGCGTGTTCTGTAACTGCGTAATGCTGTAGTGTGATAAGGTAGTTAGGTGTATGTTTGACTCCCAGCCCTGCCAAGTGTGTGCCTCTGTGTGTGTGTTTCCAGCTGCTTGGGGCAGAGTAATGCTTTTAGATGTCTCACTCCACATACATTCCCTATCGATGTCTTTGCCTTTGTGGATGATGTCATCCACCTAGAAATATGCCTCTGGGAGTGCTGTGTACCAATAATCTCTATAGCGCATTCTGTAACTGCGTAATGCTGTAGTGTGATAAGGTATTTAGGTGTATGTTTGACTCCCAGCCCTGCCAAGTGTGTGTATGTTTCCAGCTGCCTGGGGACAGAGTAATGCTTTTAGATGGCTCACTCCCCATACATTCCCTATTGGCGTCCTTGCCTTTGCGGATGATTTCGTCCACCTAGATGTATGCCTGTAGGAGTGCAGTAATGCTGGAACTCGGTAGCACATTCTGTTACTGCATAATGCTGTAGTGTGGTAGACTAGACAGGTAGGTGCTCGATTCCAAGGCATGGCAGGTGTGTGTTTTGGCAGTTACACCGTATGTGTTGGTATCTGTGGGTGGCTAGCTGCGGGATGTGTTCAGTGTGTTTTGTTGCTGACCTATATAGTGTCCACAGCCCGCATATTCTGCCAAGACACTGGGTTGTCAACACATACATTCGCCAATAGGTCTGGTGAGTAACTGTCAGCAGCCCTACTCTTATCCTTGATATGGTCTGACCCATGTGACACAACGTAACACACGTGCCTTAATAGTAACAACACTACATGATGTAGGTGGCACATGTAGTTTCCTTTTCATTCCTGTCTAATGCATTGCTGTCATGTGGTCCGTTGTTGTGATATAAATGCCATATCTACATATGTGTGTACATGTATATGTGTGTACCTCTTTATCTATCTATATATATATATATATATATATATATATATGTCCATGTATATATGTATACAAATAATATATATGATATATGTAGATGTAGAGGTGGACATAGATGTGAACATATATGTCTGGGGACATCAACATTATTGAATGTTTGTGCCAGATGATATGTACGTGATAACCTGGGATCTATGTATATCTGCCATGGCGTGGTGGTAATGCACATCATCTGTAGTGTGCAGGGCCACGGATTATAGTCATGTAGACACCGGTTATTTTGTTGCTGGGAAGACGATGGGACATCGAATATGGTGATAGTAAGGCACCTGTTGCCAGTTGTGTATGGATCTGAGCGACACTGAGCAGTGGTCATTAATTTGGAGGTTCGGTATGGGTCATATAACTATTCATTAGAAGACTATACTATGCAGATGAGGTTGACTATAGTGTATCACATTTATCACCAGGGTGTGCTGCTGGTCCCTGGAGTGTATGTGTGTAGTCAGCCGGGTGCAGGTCTCGAATATAGTTGACAGCATGGGAGTGGGGTCAGGCATGCTGTACGTACATTGAAGTACTGTGCCTCAGGAGGGCTCCTGCCTTAGCACACCTAAGCTAGGGGTGTGTCTATACCTGCTTGGTGACATTGGGAGGGATGACAGCAGTGGTGGGGTAGTCAGGGTGTACAGGCTGCACAAACAGGTGTTGATTAGCAAAATCAGCAGATGACATGGCCTGCCCGCACATGAACAGTACGTTAATGTGAGCAAGCAGCATACACACAGGTTTCATCTGCACTCTACACCACCGGTATATACCTGCCAGGACATTTCACTACACAGTCCAACCAAATGACACAGGCTGCAGCAGGCAACATATACCAACATGTGCAGTAGGCTGGGGCAGTGAGGATGTGTATGCTGCCGAACAACCCTTACTGGGGTGACATAAGACTTTATAGACCGAGGGTGACTTACCAGGGGCTACATGGGCTGGGGATGTTGGAGCACTATGGGGTGGACAGAGATCTCCTACAGCAGTTTGTTGACCTGTGCCTGCCACACCTGATACATCAAACAGGCCGAGGGAAACACATCACAGTGGATACCATGGTATGTGTTGGTCTAGGTGTACTAGCCACAGGTACCTCACACAGCACAACTGGGGATATCATGGGTATCTCACAGGCATCTGCATCCAGAGTATTGCACCAGTTCACAGACGCCATGTCAACACATGCTAGTGAGCACGTACATGTCCTCAACACACGTGATTAGTAGACCAGCAATATGCATCTGTTCAACCACATGGATGACTACCCTGGGGTACTGGGTGCTATAGCCTGCACACACATACACATCGTAGCACCACCCAGTGAGTGGGGTAGGGCCTACAGTCACTGCAGGGGCATACCCTCCAACAGCTAAGCCATATGCGATGGCCAGGGCATGAGACTGAATGTGTGTGCTGTCTGCCCTGGAAGCTATGATGTGTCTGATATATGGCTTCTGACACAGCTGTAGCACACTAATGCCAATATGGACATCCCCTACAGTCTCCTAGTGGGGGATGCTGGGCAAACACTGGTGTCGTGGCTGATGACACCCATCAGCAATGCACACACACCTGAACACTCACACCATACTGAGGCGGATGCACAGGCAAGACATATACTTGTGCATGTGTTTGGGATGCTCAGTGCACAGTTCTGGTATTCAGACACATCCTTTGGAGCTCTGCAGTATTCACAAGCTACATGCATACAAGTTGTTATGGTATTTGCTATGCTACACAATCTTATCCTGCAGTAACAGTTGCAGCAGGAACAGCATGGGGCAGGGCCACACGGCCCAACACCACTGCCAAGGCCTGTACAGGCACAGTGTGACTTGGTGAAGGAACTACCTGAGCAGGGCACAGTCGGCAAAAGCCCGTGCACAGTATGACCTGCCCTTGGCAAAGAGGCAACACAAGGCATATGCACTGACACAGTAGGTACCCACAGATTTTCCCTCTCTGACCCGCACACAGTACAATGGATGCCAAACATGACAGTACATGTGCTTGGCCATGTATAGGAGGTGCACTGTGTGCATCTGACATAGGCAGCACTCCAGCACTGTCCACAAGTCCGGAACACACCCAGGGTATGTCGATTGACCTAACAAGTGGCAGTTATATTAGAATGTGTAGTTACCCATTGCTATGATATGTATGTGAGCATACAAGTGACTGTGGTGGCCAAATGTTAGGGCAGCAGTACAGTACACATCCATAGTGGCACCATGACCTCTGTAGCACATACGGAGGTCAGAATGGTAGCCTGTAGTACACAAGGTGTCCTAACCCACTGCAGATTATGGGCTGACCATCATGTGTGTCCGTACAGTCCACACACGTTCCATGCAGCTGGACAGATGTGGACCAGTACAGACAAATGATATACGATGGCCTATGGATATGCCCAGTGAATGACCCCAACCCCCTAAGACACACACAGATGACAGCAGGCCAGGCAGTTTGATGTAGGTTGTGTAAGCTAGGACCTCCAACATGACTGTGTTGGTAATTAAAGCTGCGAACTGATGTACCCTGGTATCCCTCCAACCAGCAATTTAGGTAGGTCCACACACTGACATGGAGTACCCGGCATACCAGTACAGTAGCGGCAGATGTGTACAACTGTTGGCTGTGCCCCCCCGTCAAACCTACACATGTGAGAGTCATGTGTGCCACCCACGGTGCTGTGTAGGACTGTGGTTGTGGTTGGATGTCCCCCCACGCTATGCAGACATGTAACAACTGTCAATGCCACATGACCATTAGCTAACCTGCAAACACAGCATGACACCTGTCTGTGTAGAACAGAGGGGTCAGCAACACAGTACTAACTATCTGGACATGAAAAAAACACAGCCCAGCAGTTCAGGACCCGTAATTATCAGCTACTTAATCCAACTTGTTCCAAACAAGGTGAAATTATTGGCAACGGCCGAAAGGTCTTTGAAACAAACAGTCTTTATTGAAACAAAATTACTCCAAGCGCTTTCACCTGTATATTATCGGGCTTTTTCAAGGAAAATCACTCAGCAACATTGTGCGCATCTTTAAATAAATTCATATTGATCACATGTTAGAATCCATTAATTAATTAATGAATAGTCATTACATCTTAAAGAAAACTAGTATATGTATCAAAGTATTACATTTGATTTGAAATTCTCTATTACTTTCATCAAAGCATCTTTGAAAAAACTCGTTTCTATGTATTCAGACTCATGTAAAACTGTTAACAACTTAAAAGAATAATTCACTAAGTGCTTATTTCATAGTTTGATATATAAAAAAACTCTTCAGATGTTAAAATGTATAAAAACATGTTAATAAATAAAAATTAATATGAAATATAACCTATATGTTATAACTTAAACTTGTATTGAACTATGCGTACATCCGTTAGTTCAATAATTTAATATTACTCATGTTTATACATTCAGAATTAGATGTACTATAAAATTAAAGCAAGCTAATCTTTCTTGTCATTAATTAAATAAACAACAATCACATCTAAAATCTTTCGATGAAAATATTCACCGTGTTAATTAATAATTCATGTCCAGTCTTAATAAATATCTTAGTAAAAATATAAATACAATTGATTTTTAAAAAATATATTGCGTGGAGTTAAAACATCATTTGTTGTGTGGCTTTAAAAGGAGTGGTAAACTGAAACTGTATTCATAACCTTGCTTTTCTCATTTTTAATACACTCATGATGTTGATAGAGTCATTCAAACCTGGTATCTTAGTAGAATTTAGTTTCAGTTGCCAATATACCTCGCGATATTCTAGGGTTGTCTCCCAGATACCACCTCTAATATCCTGTGTAACTTGTTCTAAAATAAAAAACTTCAAGTTCATGTTTTCACAAACCAGGGAGTGTTTATAGAAAGCATTACTCTCTTTTTGTTTCATAACATCATTAAAATGTTCATACACCCTTCTCCTGATATGTCGTTCAGTTTTTCCTATATAAAAACTGTTACAGGATAAACATGTCCCTAGGTATACTACCCCTTTTGTAGCGCAGTTATAGTATTTCCTGGCAGTAAAGTTAAATTTTCTTGAGGGAATCCTAATCTGTTCCTGGTTAATCATAGCGTGACATTGCTTACAATTGCCACTTGAATAGGTCCCTACTCTTCTTCTATTTTTATTACTCTCTAAATTATGTTTCATTTCAAAGATCTCTTTCAGATTTTTATTTCTTTTTCTGACAAAGTGTGGTCTTTCTGGAATAAAAGGTTTTAAGTCCTCATGATAACTCAGAATGGGCCAATATTTGAAAATAGTATCTTCAATTTCTTCAGAGTTCTTATTGAAAGTGTAAATGAAACTGCCTTGACTTTGTATCTTATTTTCACTTCTACTCTGTGGTTGGTTGACAGTACCTACTCCTAGCAGGGGTGGATATAATGTTTCTCTTTTTTGACTAATTTCCTGTGCCAAGTCTTCAAACAATTTATCTGGGTAACCTTTTTCTAAAAAGAATGTTTTCAGTATTCTCACTACTTCCTTAAAATCTTGTAGAGTGCTACACATTCGGGAAGCTCGAATTAATTGACCTTTAATGATACCCCTCTTTTGAAAATTTGGATGTCCACTATTGTAGTGGAGGTAGGAGTTGGAGAATGAACTTTTTCTGTATAGTTTAGATTGAAAACAGTGAGTTTCGTGGTCTTTATTTATTTATTTTATTTTATTTTACATTTGTTTACCGGGAGAAATCCGACTGGATGCATGTCCATTTTCAGCGGAGGCCCAGGGAGAAAAGCTCCAAAAATAACAGATAAAAAACAGACAAAAAATAAACAACAAATTAAGTTATGTACTATACATAATAGATATTGTGGATGATTAAACTAGTACATGTCATTATGTGATAGGAACAAATAAGAACAACGTCGTAATTATACTAATATAATTTCTATAGGTAATATATCAAAACATGTTCTGTTCTCAAATTTTGATGGTCACAGTGGATGTGGTAGATCTTTTCCCTAGTATCCCACACGAAACAGGATTAGAATGGTTGAAGAAAATACTGCCAGGAACCACCACGATAAATAAAAATGAATTTTATTTTAAGACAAACAAGCGCTTTCACGCATTAATATGCGCTTCATCAGGTTACAAGTTATACAAAAATGAATTCCCTTTATATAGTAAGGCCAGCTTCAGTTAAGAAAACAATTATCAATTTTTCAATTAATTAAAACATAATTGCTAAAGTGGAGACACCCATTTTTTGCATCACCTCAGTCAGCAAGTTAAACGCTAGGTTACAAATATAAGAAAGCATTTTTCACCATTCTGAAACAGTTCTAGATATACAATAACAAAGCTTCATAATTTATAAAGCCAATGACACCTATCTTTACGATAGTTCATAACCATCTAATGAGGCGTATCAAATTTGAATTATACGGCTGCATGTTCTAAATAATGCACATTTTGTTATTTTGAATAATACAACCTAGATTTGCTGTCAAAAATAAATAAAATTGCATCTTCTAAATGATGCACATTGTGCTATTCTAAATAAGACAGCCTAAACTTGTTGTCGGATAAGAGTCAGAACAACTAATGGTTATTTCAGTTTTGCTTTATACTGTTAACTAAGTCCATAAAGAACAAACAACTTTAGAAATGCCGATATGGCTATGGCATATAATGTACTGTATTATTCATATCTCAGTCACCTCTTAGTATGACGCTTGCTATAAAAATCATTAGCTATCCGTACTGTTTTGGATAAAGCACCCTGAGCTTATTGTCAAAGTAGATCAAGACATGTCAGTGCTATTTCAAATATATAAAACGACCTAGACTTACTATCAAAGGTGAATCAAGACAAAACAAAGCAATTAATAATTGTTATTACAGTTATTCTTTGTGCAATTGGTTAAGCCCATAAAGGGCAAGCAACATTAAAAACGCCAATGTGGCTATAGCATATAAAGGCTGCATTATTTATGTCTTAGTCACCTCTTAGTGTGACGCTTACCATAAAAATCATCAGCAATCATAATGCATTTATGAAACAATAATTAAATAACAACCTATAAATTTTTTCTAGCTGATGTTAATACCAATAGGTACTATTTCTATATCATCGAGAAATATAATAATAATAAAACTAAAAATTAAAAATAAGCATTCCATTTGTTTAAAGGATGTAAAAACAAATGTTTGTATCTATATTAAAAGCAATGACGTGATGTGCCAAAGGCATAAAAACACTGATACTATTTGTATGGAATGAATCTCATAATATGTCTTGTACTATACATAGTAAAAAATAATCTATAGCCGATAGAGCATAGATAATGTCCTACTGTAATCTTACATGGTACACAAGTAGAAAAGGATAGAAAATATACCAACCGATTGCACAGAGGTCACTCTTGTAACAATACTAGCTATATTTCCAAATATAGAATAGAATCAGCACAAGTCTTACACGCTCTAATCAGATGATTCAAATGATATTATAAAACAAAAAATACAAGCATAAGTAAGTCTCCAGGATTCTATATATGTGCCAAAGTCTATTTAAGCTTATCTGTTCAGCCTTATTTATAAAACTCATGCTTATAGAGAGACAAAAAAGGCATGCTTGTTTTAGTTATAAGCATCGCTTTAGTGAAAGAATGTACAACATCAAACATGATTATTCAGTATTAACCATATACCATACATTTGGCTATATATATATCCTCATTCATAGTCAAGACTAGATCTATCTTATAAAGCGTGCAGAGAGTAAATGCAAAACTTCGGCCATTGCTTGGTTTAGCAAAAAGTTCGCTCCCCATAGAACATATGCTAGAGCTGATAACTCAACTTCCCGGTGTGAGTCAAATATCTTTTCCGGGTATTGTAATGACCAGCACAATTAATATATATAAATAATCCCTTATAAATCTGTGTGAACATCAAGAGAAAATATTCGATCAATATTCAATCATATTCAGCAAACAATATGACAGCAAGCTAAATTTGTCAAGATGTAAAGCCGCTGACTTTAGGCAGGCCAAAACATTAATACACAGTATTGTCAGGATATAAAGTCGCTGGCCTTAGATAAGTCATAACATCAATGCACAGCACTTAGGCAAAAGTCGGACATTAGATAACCACAAGATGACCCTTAGGCCATATGCATGTAGGTATATAAATAAAGATACTGTGTTATTCCTGATACTATGATACTGACTTGGCTCCAGTATCTCTTGTATAGAGTTGATAAAAATTAATTCACCAAGCAGGCATGATTACGCATTGTCAAAGAACCTTCTTTGAAATATTTATATAACTAAGATGTAACTATAAGTCCAGCTATGCTACAAACTAAGATATTATTATAAGTTCAGATATGCTACAAATATAGATATGATATAAAATCTATTATATGATCACTAAAATACTATAAGGTCTTAAAACGACCCTAATAAAGCAGGACGTATATTAATGGCAGTGTTGAGCCCTGGAGGTACATGCGCTTTTAGCCTTAAAATCCATTTAAGCTCGAACATTTCAATGGTGCCAATATGATCTCCCTCTCTCCTGTTTTGATTGATGACTTGTAGTACCTGGAAGCTAAACCTATGTCCAGGATTCTCATTACAATGTATAGCCAGTGCACTGGTTGAATTGCCCTTTCTAATATCGTAGACATGATTATAGACCCGATCTCTAAGTCTTCGGGAGGTCATGCCTACGTAGTAACTGTCACATTGGTCACATTTTGCAAAGTAAATGACATTTTGAGTGTTGCAAGTTGCATAGAAAGTGGCCCTAAAATTTAGATTAATACCCAAAACCCTAAGATCCTGTTCCCTACTTATAAATGCACATAGGGAGCATCTGCCACATGCATATGTGCCCGTTTTTATCTGAGTTCGAATATCAGTTTGTTTCACCTCATATTTGTCTTTGCATAAAAGCCTCTTTAAATTCATGCAGTTATTGAATCTAAAGCTAGGCTTATTGCCTAATAATGTATGAAGATATGGCTCAGATAATAGAATTTTCCAATTCCCCTTTATAATTTTAGTAAGTTGCTCAACATCACTGGTGTATTTGATATCATATTTAATTTTGCCATTTCTCTCAAGATCATGTTTTACTTTCCCTCTTTGATTACCAAGGGTGGCATTATTTATAGCAGAATCTATTACTTCATTAATCAAATTCATAGGATATCCTCTATCCAAGAAAAAATCCTTCTGTTGCTCAATCAAGCACAGGGCATCCTGTCTATCTGTACATATTCTAAGTATCCTATTGATCTGCCCTTTTATGATGTTGCGGAAGATATGCCGCGGATGCATACTGTCATAGTGGAGGATACTGTTTCTCCAACAAGGCTTGCGATATAAGGTGGTAACAAGGCAATTACTGCCATTTTTTACTATGGAAATATCTAGGAAGTTGGCCCTAACTAAGGAATATTCATAGGTAAACGTAAGGAAAGATGTTGTGCTATTTATATAACCTACAAACTCTTCCAGCTCTTCTGCACTACCATTCCATAATAAAATAACGTCATCTACAAAGCGTCTGTAGATGACAACTTTGTCAAATCTGGAATCGCTAAAGACATTCTCCTTCTCCCACCTATGGACAACCAGATTGGCATATGCGTTCGCACAGGGAGTGCCCATGGCGACTCCCCATGTTTGCGCATATGTCATATCATTGAACAAAAAAACATTATTATTTAGAACCAAATCTAAAAGACAGCAAATGTTCATGATCTCATTGCTATCTATAGTTCTTTGTTCAATTAGGTGAAACCTAATAGCATCCAACCCATACTCGTTGGGGATGCTGGTAAAAAGACTCTTTATGTCCAAGGTGACAAGTAGTGTGTTGACATTAAGATTGTCAGTTACCAGATCTTGTTTCAGGTCTTCTAATAAATCATAGGAGTTTTTAAGAATGGTCGGTATTTCTTTAGTCATCAGACCCAGCTTGGATTGTATATATAGGGATGCATTCTCGGTGACCCAATGGTCACCCGATACTATAGGTCGTAATGGTGGAGGGTACTCGCCCTTGTGCAATTTTGGCAAGCCTTTTATGACCGGTATGAGAGGTGACTCTACCTTCAAGAAATCATATAATGGCTTATCTATTGATCTTGTCATAAGCATATCATACAGCGTATCATGTACATAATTAATTATAGATGTGACCTTAGATTTATCAATGATTTTATAAGCTTTATCATCATTGAGCATTGCATTCATTAACTGGTCATAAAAGCTCTTGTCAAGGGCGACAACCCCCCCTCCCTTATCCGCTGGCTTAAATACAACATTCTTATTACTAATCAAGGCATCTAGAGAATGTTTCTGTTTATGATTCAAATTTATAAAGATGTTACTGTGTTTACCACACTCATAATAACTATAAAAGTCCTGCTCACATGTGCGCATAAAGCACTCTATGGTTGGTGTTAGTGGAGGTATGAACGAACTTCTTCTTTTGTGTGCTATTACATTACAGGCTGAAGTGCGGCTATCAGATGGATCATCTTTGAATAGCACTTTAAGGGATAACTTCCTTGCAAACAAGCGTAGACTTATGAGAGTGTCAGATAAGACGCTATGGCAGGAGGGTATGAAGGATAACCCTCTGTTAAGTAATGATTGTTCTTCTAATGAAAACGATCTATTCGTCAGGTTAAAGAATAGAGAATTCAGTTCTTCGTTCTTCTTCTCCGCTCTGGTGTTTCTTCCGAAAGTTTTCTTTTTCCTCTTCCCCTGCTCCCAGAGCGTGTGCGTGTCGTGTCCTTGTAGGGGAGTGGGAAGTTTAAAGGCATAGGTATACTGAGAGTGTTATTTTTGCTGAAAGTTTTAGGTTTAGCACCTGAGCTTTCTGATGTATTCAGACCAAGTTGGTTACAAGGTAAGGACAAACTAGGTGTATTAGAAGCAATAGGCTCGTGATGATTAGTATCATCCACTTGTGTAGAAGGAGCTGGTCTGTTACTTGATGGTTCTAATAAAGTGGTGACTGTGCCTTCACTAACTACATTCGTAGTTGATAAAGAGTGGGTAACATGAGCACTAGATTGTGTACTAGCTCTGGGCCATATAAAGATGCGCCCTAATTGAAAATCTTCACAGTCACGTTTGAGTTTCTTAATTTTCACTTGCTCTAATTTATTACTATACAGCATTAACTGTCTATTCATGGACTGTATTTTAGAAACACAGAACTCAGTCTTAAAGTTAGCAGTTAAATAATCATATTGTTCCTCTACCTTAGCCAATAGTTCCGTTTCGATGGGTGTAAAATACTCCAACAGAAGCTGTATATATTGATTCCCAAAGTCAATATTTAACTGCTGCCACCTACGAAGCAATTCAGGATGACTATCCCCGTAACTTGGCATGCATAGAACACGCATACCTCGGGGGATGACTTTGAAATGTAGGCATGCCTGGAGATGTCTTCTTTGCCAGACAAACCTGTGCAATCGATACATGTCATTTTCCAAGGTTCTCAGATGTCCAAAAAAGTCATGCAGATTCTCATTATTCGTTGAAATATTATCCAGAGTCTCTTGGCTAGTATCTAGCCGCAAAAGTGGGTTATCTTTTTGATAAAATAAAGAGTTCCAACTATCGGTTCGCGTAACACCTGTTGGGTTATAATCCAATTCAATATTCGGCACATCCATCGTGTGAGGAACGGCTAAGTAAATCAAGAGGAATACCAGCAGCAGAAAAAAGAAGCCGATCATCCAAAGGTTCCGTACACCAGGTGAGGAAGTAGACTGGAGAAAATACTGCCAGGAACCACCACGATAAATAAAATGAATTTTATTTTAAGACAAACAAGCGCTTTCACGCATTAATATGCGCTTCATCAGGTTACAAGTTATACAAAAATGAATTCCCTTTATATAGTAAGGCCAGCTTCAGTTAAGAAAACCATTATCAATTTTTCAATTAATTAAAACATAATTGCTAAAGTGGAGACACCCATTTTTTGCATCACCTCAGTCAGCAAGTTAAACGCTAGGTTACAAATATAAGAAAGCATTTTTCACCATTCTGAAACAGTTCTAGATATACAATAACAAAGCTTCATAATTTATAAAGCCAATGACACCTATCTTTACAATAGTTCATAACCATCTAGTGTGGCGTATCAAATTTGAATTATACAGCTGCATGTTCTAAATAATGCACATTGTATTATTTTGAATGAAACAACCTGGATTTGCTGTCAGAAATAAGTGAAATTGCATCTTCTAAATGATGCACATTATGCTGTTCTAAATAAGACAGCCTAAACTTGTTGCCGGATATGAATCAGAACAACTAATGGTTATTTCAGTTTTACTTTATACAATTAATTAAGTCCATAAAGAACAAACAAATTTAGAAACGCCGATATGGCTATGGCATATGGTGGGCTGCATTATTCATATCTCAGTCACCTCTTAGTGTGACGCTTGCTATAAAAATCATTAGCTATCCGTACTGATTTGAATAAAACACCCTGAGCTTATTGTCAAAGTAGATCAAGACATGTCAGTGCTGTTTCAAATATATAAAACGACCTAGACTTATTGTCAAAGGTGAATCAAAACAAGACAACTAATAATTGTTATTACAGTTATTCTTTGTGCAATTGGTTAAGCCCATAAAGGGCAAGCAACATTAAAAACGCCAATGTGGCTATAGCATATAAAGGCTGCATTATTTATACCTTAGTCACCTCTTAGTGTGACACTTACCATAAAATCATCAGCAATCATAATGCATTTATATAGCAATGATTAAATAACCACCTATAAATTTTATCTAGCTGATGTTAATACCAACAAGTACTATTTCTATATCATCGAGAAATATAATAATAATAAAACTAAAAATTAAAAATAAACATTCCGTTTGTTTAAAGAATGTAAAAACAAATGTTTGTATCTATATTAAAAGCAATGACATAATATGCCAAAGGCATAAAAACACTGATACTATTTGTATGGTATAAATCTCATAATATGTCTTGTACTATGCATAGTGAAAAATGTTCTACAGCCAATAGAGCATAGATAATGTCCTACTATAATCTTACATGGTACACGAGTAGAAGGAGATAAGATATATACCAACCGATTACACAGAGGTCACTCTTGTAACAATACAAACTATATTTCCAAATGTAGAACAGAATCAGCACAAGTCTTTCACACTCTAATTTGATGATTCAAATGATATTATAAAACAAAAAATACGGTCATAAATGAATCTCCAGGATTCTATATGTATGCCGAAGTCTATTTAGACTTATGTGTTCAGCCTTATTTATAAAACTCATGCTTATAGAGAGAGGCAAAAAAGGCATGCTTGTTTTAGTTATAAGCATCACTTTAGTGAAAGAATGTACAACATTAAACATGATTATTCAATATTAACCATACACCATACATTTGGCTATACATATAGCCTCATTCATGGTCAAGACTAAATCTATCTTGTAAAGCGTGCAGAGAGTAAATGCAAAACTTCGGCCATTGCTTGGTTTAGCAAAAAGTTCGCTCCCCATAGAACATATGCTAGAGCTGATAACTCAACTTCCCGGTGTGAGTCAAATATCTTTTCCGGGTATTGTAATGACCAGCACAATTAATATATATAAATAATCCCTTATAAATCTGTGTGAACATCAAGAGAAAATATTCGATCAATATTCAATCATATTCAGCAAACAATATGACAGCAAGCTAAATTTGTCAAGATGTAAAGCCGCTGACTTTAGGCAGGCCAAAACATTAATACACAGTATTGTCAGGATATAAAGTCGCTGGCCTTAGATAAGTCATAACATCAATGCACAGCACTTAGGCAAAAGTCGGACATTAGATAACCACAAGATGACCCTTAGGCCATATGCATGTAGGTATATAAATAAAAATACTGTTTTAAACCTGATACTGTGATACTGACTTGGCTCCAGTATCTCTTATATAAAATTGATAAGAAATTAATTCACCAAGCAGGCATAATTACGCATTATCAAAGAACCTTCTTTGAAATATTTATATAACTAAGATGTAACTATAAGTCCAGCTATGCTACAAACTAAGATATTATTATAAGTTCAGATATGCTACAAATATAGATATGATATAAAATCTATTATATGATCACTAAAATACTATAAGGTCTTAAAACGACCCTAATAAAGCAGGACGTATATTAATGGCAGTGTTGAGCCCTGGAGGTACATGCGCTTTTAGCCTTAAAATCCATTTAAGCTCGAACATTTCAATGGTGCCAATATGATCTCCCTCTCTCCTGTTTTGATTGATGACTTGTAGTACCTGGAAGCTAAACCTATGTCCAGGATTCTCATTACAATGTATAGCCAGTGCACTGGTTGAATTGCCCTTTCTAATATCGTAGACATGATTATAGACCCGATCTCTAAGTCTTCGGGAGGTCATGCCTACGTAGTAACTGTCACATTGGTCACATTTTGCAAAGTAAATGACATTTTGAGTGTTGCAAGTTGCATAGAAAGTGGCCCTAAAATTTAGATTAATACCCAAAACCCTAAGATCCTGTTCCTACTTATAAATGCACATAGAGCATCTGCCACATGCATATGTGCCCGTTTTTATCTGAGTTCGAATATCAGTTTGTTTCACCTCATATTTGTCTTTGCATAAAAGCCTCTTTAAATTCATGCAGTTATTGAATCTAAAGCTAGGCTTATTGCCTAATAATGTATGAAGATATGGCTCAGATAATAGAATTTTCCAATTCCCCTTTATAATTTTAGTAAGTTGCTCAACATCACTGGTGTATTTGATATCATATTTAATTTTGCCATTTCTCTCAAGATCATGTTTTACTTTCCCTCTTTGATTACCAAGGGTGGCATTATTTATAGCAGAATCTATTACTTCATTAATCAAATTCATAGGATATCCTCTATCCAAGAAAAAATCCTTCTGTTGCTCAATCAAGCACAGGGCATCCTGTCTATCTGTACATATTCTAAGTATCCTATTGATCTGCCCTTTTATGATGTTGCGGAAGATATGCCGCGGATGCATACTGTCATAGTGGAGGATACTGTTTCTCCAACAAGGCTTGCGATATAAGGTGGTAACAAGGCAATTACTGCCATTTTTTACTATGGAAATATCTAGGAAGTTGGCCCTAACTAAGGAATATTCATAGGTAAACGTAAGGAAAGATGTTGTGCTATTTATATAACCTACAAACTCTTCCAGCTCTTCTGCACTACCATTCCATAATAAAATAACGTCATCTACAAAGCGTCTGTAGATGACAACTTTGTCAAATCTGGAATCGCTAAAGACATTCTCCTTCTCCCACCTATGGACAACCAGATTGGCATATCGTCACACAGGAGTGCCCATGGCGACTCCCATGTTTAGATATGTCATATCATTGAACAAAAAAACATTATTATTTAGAACCAAATCTAAAAGACAGCAAATGTTCATGATCTCATTGCTATCTATAGTTCTTTGTTCAATTAGGTGAAACCTAATAGCATCCAACCCATACTCGTTGGGGATGCTGGTAAAAAGACTCTTTATGTCCAAGGTGACAAGTAGTGTGTTGACATTAAGATTGTCAGTTACCAGATCTTGTTTCAGGTCTTCTAATAAATCATAGGAGTTTTTAAGAATGGTCGGTATTTCTTTAGTCATCAGACCCAGCTTGGATTGTATATATAGGGATGCATTCTCGGTGACCCAATGGTCACCCGATACTATAGGTCGTAATGGTGGAGGGTACTCGCCCTTGTGCAATTTTGGCAAGCCTTTTATGACCGGTATGAGAGGTGACTCTACCTTCAAGAAATCATATAATGGCTTATCTATTGATCTTGTCATAAGCATATCATACAGCGTATCATGTACATAATTAATTATAGATGTGACCTTAGATTTATCAATGATTTTATAAGCTTTATCATCATTGAGCATTGCATTCATTAACTGGTCATAAAAGCTCTTGTCAAGGGCGACAACCCCCCCTCCCTTATCCGCTGGCTTAAATACAACATTCTTATTACTAATCAAGGCATCTAGAGAATGTTTCTGTTTATGATTCAAATTTATAAAGATGTTACTGTGTTTACCACACTCATAATAACTATAAAGTCCTGCTCACATGTGCATAAAGCACTCTATGGTTGGTGTTAGTGGAGGTATGAACGAACTTCTTCTTTTGTGTGCTATTACATTACAGGCTGAAGTGCGGCTATCAGATGGATCATCTTTGAATAGCACTTTAAGGGATAACTTCCTTGCAAACAAGCGTAGACTTATGAGAGTGTCAGATAAGACGCTATGGCAGGAGGGTATGAAGGATAACCCTCTGTTAAGTAATGATTGTTCTTCTAATGAAAACGATCTATTCGTCAGGTTAAAGAATAGAGAATTAGAATGGTTCAACCAAATTTTAGTAACAGAAACAGTTCAAACAGCTACCAGGTAACAGGTGGTCAAATAATTGATAATTGATTTTGGCATAGGCAATGTTTATTTCATTTTTGGATACTAGTTCATATTGGTCAGTGTCTTGTAACAAATAGTGTAATTAATTTTTATCTATATTGTAGGTGAATTTAAAGAAAGCTGTTGTATTATTAATGTATCTTAAAAAATTCACAAAGACTCTCCTCACTACCCCTCCAAAATATACAAATGTCATCCAAAAACCTTCTATAATATGCAATATCTTGATAACATTTACTTGAAAAAATGTATTTCTTTTCCCAGAAATATAACACAATGTTTGCATATAAAGACACACAGGATGCCCCCATTGCTACACCCTTTCTTTGACGATAAAATTCTCCGTTAAAATGTATGAAATTGTTTTCTAGGACAGTCTCCATAAATTCTACTAATAAATTGATGATGGTAGCTGTTTGAACTGTTTCTGTTACTAAAATTTGGTTGAACCATTCTAATCCTGTTTTGTGTGGGATACTAGGGAAAAGATCTACCACATCCACTGTGACCATCAAAAGTTGAGAACAGAACATGTTTTGATCTAATTCTCTCAAAAAATCCCAAGAATCTTTACAAATGTGGTCCACACTGAACACAAAGAATTTTAAGATGATGTCTATGAATTTAGCCAAAGGTTCAGTGATACTACCAGATCCCTATACAATCGGTTTGAATTTTAAAGGTTCTAAACCTTTATGTGTCTTGGGAATGTCGAAAATTTGGGCAATTCTTGGTTTATCTACATATAAATAATTGTAAAGTTTTTCATTAATCGTGTTCTGTAACAGGTGGTCAAATAATTGATAATTGATTTTGGCATAGGCAATGTTTATTTCATTTTTGGATACTAGTTCATATTGGTCAGTGTCTTGTAACAAATTTTGTATGTAAGCCTCATAGTCTGTCTAGTACATTAAAACTGTCCCACCTCCTTTATCAGGTTTCATAATTCGGCATCCTTCCTGTCTTAAATAATTAATTAATTCAACTTCTTTGTCACTCAAATTATTCAGAATGTTATTATATTTCTGTTGTTCCATACTCCTGATGTCTCTTTCTACCAATTCCTCAAAGACTTTTAAGGTGGAATGCATTGGTGGGTTAAAGGTACTTTTTCTTGTAAGTTCAGCAGTTGTACCTTTTTGTCCTTTAAAAAATATAGTTAAGTTCATTTGTCTCATAAACAACTTTAAATCAATTAAAATATCTGGTACAAAGACAGGCTTGAGTGGGACAAACTGGAAACCTTTTAAAAATAATTCAAAAAATTCTGAAGTGATTTGAATATCAGTGAAATTGTATATTGTAAAGTTATTACTTCTAAAAACAATTTGCTTAGTTTCATCCATTAATGTCTCTAAATCTAAAGGTACTATGTGTGAGAGATTTAATTCTTTAGTTAGTTCCATCTGTTTTATTGGTATCTCCGTCCTCCCCCCCTCCCGGGGGGGTACTGAAAATCCCTTGCAGATTGCTTTCTGTCCTTCTCCGCTAATCTCTCACTTCGCCTTAAACCTTGAGCACCTGTACTCACTTGGTTACTTTGAATGTTAATTTCATTGTCATTAAAAAATACACTTTCAGTATTAATGTGGTTTTTGTTCCTATTATTGAACAGTGGGAAAGCTCTACCCTCCCTATATTCAATTAAGTCCCGATCCAATTTCCTAATTTTGTGATTCAGAACTCTGAAACAGTGCTGGTCTACCTCATCAAATGTTTTGTCATACTCTCTTTTAACACTTGTGAGTCTATCATCTGTAATTAATCGACTGTTCAATACATTCAATTCTTTCAATAATGTATCCGCTTTTTTCTCATAATCAGTAATCATACACTTTAACATTTCTAAGCCTGCCTTATTGAATATTTCACATAATTCATTATATAACATGGAACCCGCCTGTACATTATTAGGAAATTTAAAAAATATAAGGCCTTTGGGTACACATTGTACATGCAGGCATTCTCTTAAATAATATATCTCTAACTGGTTATTTTTATATAGGTACAGTTTATCTTTAAATTCACTAAGTGAATGTTCAATGTTAGAATCAAGTTCCTTGTTCACTGTACCTGTTTTGAAAAAAATTGGTTTAGCAGTCCAAGCTCCAAAGTCAAAGTTCTTTGCTTCAAAATTGAAGGATTTGGTGTTAGGAGTTTTAGCTCTAGTATGAGCTAACTGCCCATTCGAGCAAGTGCTGTTACCTGCCCCATTTGTAAAAGTGTTGTTGTTATTGTTATTAGAAGAAATTGTTCCTGTTTTCACACTTTTGGAAGTTTTATCCAAAAACTGCATTTGGTTACATGGAATCTCTCTGTCGTTTTCATTCTTGGTTTTTTCGTTTGTTTTTTTAACTATCTGGACATGTGACACATGCAATACAGTTGACTATACTTGGCATGCTCACACACATGACGGTATGACGGTAATGTCGGTCGACAACATGCGTAACAGTCATACTGGGCATGCTCACACACTGAAACACAGGACGGCCAGACATGCATACACCAGTGGTCCGGACATATCTGCCAGTACATTGCTATACTGATGGATGTCTGCGCTGTATGGTGTATGTGTGGTCTTTTGTCTGTACATATGCCATGGTCTATTGTTAATTCACATGAGCAATGTGCACTGGGTACTTCTACCATCACGTGTATAGGGTGGTTCTTTGTTTGCGGACAGGCCGACGCCTTTGGATACAGACTGGGTAAGGCACATTCCAGCAGGTGGTAGCAGTTGTGCATGGGTTTGCACAGTGTTAAGCACTGCTGACCTCTGGTTACAGCACCTTATACACGTTTAGACTCCACATTTCTTTGACAGTGCACTACTGGCATACTGGTAGACAAACACTCTTACAGCCGCTCGCTCACCGACATTTCCGCTTACATTTGTCACTCACGCTGGGTGTGTGTGATCCCTTGTGATGCGTATTACATCGGACTGCATGACTACAGTATCGGGTATGTGTAACCATTTTGCGACGGCAGGCGTTCAACTGTACGGACTCGGTGGCCTGTCCAGTGACGTAATCATATTATATGCGTGTTCCTCATATGATCTGCTCCCATCTGCCTGATACATGGGAACCGATACTCTGCAATGCTGACATGTGACTTGAGTTTAACGTAGCTGTCCGCCGAGTCATGCTACTGCATACCTACTGCACGTTGTCCACCTTTCAGATTGCCTGACAGGAGATGGTAGGAGTGACACCTTTCCCACTTTGCCTGGTACAGTCCCTCATCACGTATATCTCATGTGACAATACCAGAACTCTCCACCAATCGGGGATACATTTCTATAGAATCAGGGACAGGTCAAGAAAAATCAGGGACACTTTTACAAAAGTAGTGCTATTAACTTGAAACATTGACAGAATCAGAGTATATGACTTAATACACATATTGTGAAGTAACAGTTGTTTATAACTCTTACTTATTGTCATTAGTCAGTAAGTGTAATTCACCACCTTTCCTTCAACAGCCACTAATTTTAGGAGGGATTAAGAGGGACATTGTTAAACTTTCAGTCAAACTCAGGGACATACCTGACATTCAGGGACAGTTGAGTGGTATGGACAATACTCTAGCCATTGCAACTGTCCTGATTAGGGGACATTCTCATGTTGTACATGTCTGTTCTGGTTGCTTGTTACAGGTCTTGTATACCTGACACGTCGATATGTCATATGTAGTAGCATAAGCAACTTTACTGCTGCTAGACTATGCTTTGATTTGTTCCGATGTGTATATTTCTGTACTATGCATGGCTGTAGGTATGTTCTGCCCTGGTACATCTGACATTTCTACAGAGCAGGTTCCACTTTGGCCATTCATTATGGTGGTGGCCCTAAAGACCCTCTATGTAGAGCTATCACATGTGCCAAGGCAACACATACCCACAGCCAGTAGTAAACAGACGACTTCCATGGTTTGCATACGTTAAGGTTATTCATGTAGCATTATAATTGATAATATTGTTTCCTATTACATGTAGCTGTTACTGATACAGCAAATTGATGTCTGACACCACTACACACACTATATAGCCTCCATTCCTGAACTCACAGGCCATGTGCAATAACTGTCATTTTGCAGGCCACAACTGCCCAGACGGGCGTGTCCCTTGCAGGCGTACAGGTGTTGAACCTCTTCTATTATGCTATCATCTACCTAAGGTGGTCAGCAAATTATGCACTTTCTGTCAGTAGCAGAACTCACATACCAATGGGTGTGAATGAACACTGTATCAGGGACAATGCATAACACCCTGTGGGACACATTTAGATGATTTGTTCTATTAACCAGACACATTCACAGTCACAGAGCATATGTATTCTTTCACGTTTGTCGAGGTACATGCTGTTTATGACTCATAAATGTTGTCATCTGTCATTACCTGTATTCCGCCACCTGTTCACCTAATATCACTAGTTCTGGAAGTGTTTAGTTGGACTTTGATACATTCTGATACATAACTATGGACGTCCATGCTAATCGGGTACACGGCACTGATTTGGTCTCTATGTATTCCCCCGATGGTTTACAGACTATCCAGTAGATGTGCTCTTCAGGTTTGGGAGGTGTAGGCATCTGCTATGCCCACATAGGAATATTAATGACTTCCACTGGGTGGGCCTACTACATCTCTGCCAACCAGCACCTGCACTCTTAAGCCCATTAATGCATACCCATGGTCCACCTACCTGGCACCCCTCTACAGCAGTCATGACAAATACTTACTGCGAGCACAGCTGGGGTATGAGCACACCCCTACACATTGCCCACTCTCCCTGTCTCGGGACACATGTCGCACGTTTTGTCAACCCATGTATTATCACACTTGCACAACCTACTGTTCCATGTACACCTACATCCTGCTCGTATTAATGTCAGCAGATTCACATGTACCCTGAATTTTTGGGGTCCCGCAAGGGACACCGTTATCCATTTTTAAAGTGTAGACCTTGCAGAACTGTCCCACTGGTACTTTCCTACTGGTGTTTTGGACAGCGGCAGTGTATTGATCTGTATTGCCTGTCTGTATCTCTGTCCGGCTAGCTGGGTGATGTGGGGGGTACAACGTTTATTTATTGGACCTCCCAGTCATATATGTCCGGACTGTAAATATGTTACCCCAATTACTGTGAAGTAACCTATTTATGTACATGTGTATATCTACACTGACATATATATTTTGTTTTGTGTGTATGTGTATATATCAGTACCTGTTGTTTGTGTATATATATCTATCTATATATATATATATCCGTAGTATATCCTTGTGTGTGTGTGTGTATATATATATCCGTATGAATATATATGTGTATGTAAATTAATATAAATATATGTATATATACGTTTTTATCTATATATACATCTGTGTATCCGTTAACCTATACATTTCCCGGACATGGACACTTACACATGCGTATTAGGTTTTATCTCTGCTTCAGCAGCATACTATTGCCTTAGTCATTATGACACCGACACTTCACTCCTGTGAACTTGTGCTCAGTATATTGCACGTTATACAGCGGACAGATGTTGCACGTTTTTCATGTCTGGGTGCTGCTGCTAACTTGGATGTGATACAGTGTCATTCAACCTATTACTCTTATGCGCAGCCTATTATTCCTGCTACTGTGTTTGTTTCTGTGAACATTCATATTATTACTGGTGATAGGATGCGTGTTTGTGTTACTGTGACTGGACGTCAACATATTGTTGTCTTCATGTAGTTGTGTCTTTTTGCTTTTCCCGGTTTGGGGTTGTCACAGCAGAACTCAGTTCCGCTCATGGGTGGCGTATAGATTTTACGAGCAGGGCTGCCAGCCCTGACGCACAACATCCGACAACGATACGCCCATTCACGCATATCTCCACGCAAATGACGCTCTATCTGGGAATCGCATCTACGTACTAGCTGACCTCCACGGGCCACTCCGTTGCACCTGGCGCAACATACCCTAGCACTCCTGTGTCCATAATCGCATATCCATAGTTTCTCCTGCACACCCGTGTTGAGTTTCCACGTATAACAGCCATTATACACCTGATATCGCAGCCATGACACACCTTTACACATTGCCCTCTCATGAGCGTTGGGGCCCTACACACATTTTGTACCACCTCATGTATTCACAGGCTCACCATCCATTCATATTTGCACATACGTGCCTTTCCTGGTGTTATGGATTACGAACGATTTGCGGGTTACAAGTGTAGGTGGTCGCAACATGTACTACATTCCGTCTGTTTACAATGTTGATGTAGCACTTCAATGATGTTATGGCCTCTGGCGTGAAGAGCGGTGCTCTACTCACACTTGTGCAGCTTTATGTGACATACGCTGCAAGCACTTCATAATTCCTTACTTGCTCTGGATTCCCTTCACAACCCTTATGTTTGGTTTCGTCTTTCGGCGTTCCTTACACACATATATATATATATATATATATATATATATATATGGATTCACTTTATAACCTTGAAATACTGAAATATCGAATTTCAGTATCTCGAGACTATAAAACCGAATCCACAAAACACCGACATAAAAAAACGCGAAATTCACAACACTGAAAAAACTGCACACACTATACCACACATACACCACAACACCCACATCACAACATAAACAAACAAAACTACACACATACACAACGCTGCACCCCCACACCCCCCCTACTTATATATACTAACTCTGAGATCGCACAAACACAAAACAAAAGCCAACTCACACACGCACATTCTCCGACCCCTCACACACACATCAAACACATCAGCACACTCACACACACACTCTCTAACTCCCACTCAAAACCCTTAGAAAACACTTACCTGACATAACACCTACATCCACACATGGCACCACGCACCATTAAAACACAATCCCAGACATTACGCAGCATAAGGTCATAACCGCGATTTCAATATATATTCGAGTTTGCGATTATGACCTTTCGCTATTTTTAACATTTGGCTTTATAGTCTTGAGATACTGAAATTCGCCATTTCAGTAATTAAGGGTTATAAAGTGTTTCCATATATATATATATATATATATATATATATATATATATATATATATATATATTTATATGTATGTATAGATAAATATGTAGATATATATAATTGCATATTTCTGTTATGTCTGTGGATATTTATCTATACACACATCTATCTATCTATCTATCTATCTATCTATCTATCTATCTATCTATCTATCTATCTAACTATCTATCTATCTATATATATAAAAGTTACAGCTGTACAAGGCAACATACATTTGCTATGCTAATAGCTGTGTACACCCGCGCAGGTGCACTTGCATCTACTTATTCTGAGTTACATATGTTTACAGGCACTTCTTTGGGATTACATGTGCCTTATTCCTTATGAAAGTACCACTTTGATGGAATCCGGTTAACGGACCCATGCGAACGCGGTCACCTTTACATGTATAAATGTTGGCTTTACAGCACAAAGGCATTCAGTAAACAATTAATATGTGCTATAGTCATACTTGAACTGGGAATTCCTTTACGCTGGGCAGATGCTGTAACCATTACACTATTGGTGTTCTGGCTCATTTATATGTATACCCATGGTTCATAGCTACTCTGACATATGCCTCACCGCTTCCCTTACACAGCAGGCATCCATTCTCCTGCTGGGAAAACCGCAGTACTACAGTTAGGACATTCCCTGTTTCCTACTGCTCTGTACCTGTGCTGCAAGTCTACTCACTCAAAGGATATTCAGAACTCCTACGCTTATAGTCCTCGCACATACGCGTGTTTGATTCTCAGGGTGTTCATGTGCAGGTCCGGGTTTAGGCTCGGCCGACTGGTGACTATAACTGCCCTGGTGCTGTTCAAAGATCAGACATAGCACATGGACAGAGTTAGTCCAGATTTTAACATTCTACCTTTGTTTACAGACGCAGGTGTTTGGGCACCTCTGACCACATTATTGGGTCGGCGCTACATAATTTAGGGCGGGGAGTGGTTCCACTACATAATGCTGGTTGGGGGGTGGTTTCCACGTGTTTGCCTTTCCATTTGACTATTTCATTCATTTATAGATACAATGAATATTATTCTGGACATCTGTTATAAATTCACTACAGGTATGCAATAGTCCTGTCAACAGATGTGACAGTTGGTTGGTGTACTTATGTGTACAGACCTCATTCAACACCTTTCCCCCAAAGGTCACTGGCTTTGTGAGTGGTTAAGAGGCTGGCCAGTTATTGTGTGAATGCTCTGACCATTGGTAGCATTGACATTGTCATATGTACAGGTTGGGATGTATTCTGGGGACTGGGGTTGCCACCTTTTCAAATGGCCAAGATAGGACATTTTTGGAACACACATCAGATTTTACAAGCCAACACATACCCACGGTCAGTACAAAGGATAGAACTTTACTTGTTTGCCTACATAAAAGCCTATTGTTGTAGTGGTTTAGTTGCTTATTCTGTTTCTTGTAACATTTAGGTATTTTAGATACTGAAATAATTATTTTCTGCAACTATTACATAACATATGGGACATAATTATGTCCTATAATCCCAGGACATTTGCCATTTGTAACGTATTTTGTCAGGACACAACTGTCCAAAGAGGGACTGTCCCTCGCAAAGCGGGACAGATGGTAACCCTACTGCAGACACCAGATTGTTTGGGCCAACACATAGCCACGGTCAGTGCAGGTTTAGAACATTAATTTGTTTCCTAGCTGTGAGCCTTATACCTTTGGCACTTTTGTTGTTTGCCTGTTTCTTCTATGAATTACGTTTATTCTATCCTGACATGACCGCTTTTGGCAACTGTTGCATGCAGTATGGTACATTGTTATTTCCTACAATCACAGGACATTTGGCATTGTATCATTGTTGGTCAAATCACACCTACACACACATTAATTGTCCCTCACACAGTGGATCAGGGGGTATCCTGTTTACGTCAGTGCCTTCATCACCCTTATACCATGTGCCACTATGTGAATGTGTGCAATATATTCTCTCACTTATTCGTGTCGGGGCACGTGCATCACGGGCAGGTGTTTGATCCTGGGTAGTAGGTTCTGCATGACCATCTAGGGCTGGACAGTCTCGTGCACCACTACTGCACATTTCAACTTGTGTCCAGATATCTACAGGACTGGACTTCGTTTCTTCATACCCATTCTAATGTCTGCACAGGTTACTTATCCCATGAGGGATATCCCAAAAATTGAACAAGACCAAAACAAGACAAATACCGACCAGTCTTCTGGCGTTACGAAAATGTGATGGGGGTTTTACATGCAAGGGATACATAGCTTGCAATCCTGAAACTGCCTAGGGTGACACTACCTACTACATATGTGTAGTGGTCACTATGTGTAGATGTGGCTGCACCATACCAGTAGGCCACTTATGGCTGGATTTGGTGGACGTTCAGGTATGGGACCGGGTTGTGTGCTGTGGAGGGGATGCTGGGTAGTCCATTATGCATCCAGGTGTGTTGCATTTGATATGGCCAGTTCCATCAGGACCAATCTGTGGGTATGTGCCGGTGACATGTTCATACATTTGTATAACACATTTTAATATTCATATGTTTGTGGGATTGTGTTCTTAAGTATGGCCTGTCTGGTTGTATTGCAGATGTGTATACATGTTTTTGTGTTTCTGTCTGCTTCACCTGGTGCTCCCTCACACACCTCCGGTTCACCTATTCTACATATGACACAGTGTTGCCTTGGAGGATTATATCATTACCCATCCCCCCACACACACATATTCCTGACACTCCATCATCACTGCTTTGGTTGATGGCCCATGACATGGTCAAGATAACACATTGCATACCCTACAAATGTCAGGTACCTGTATAGTTGTGTGGATTACCCTGCCATGTTTGACTTTCCACATGCTATACCTCACACACATAGGTACACGCCCATACTTAACTTTCATGACATGGTTGGTATACCAGGGTAATACCTGTTCAACTGTGACACATCCTGACAAGTTCGGCTTGGACCGCTGATGTGCAGATTTTGGCCGACTGTTCTAATCATTGTTAGGATGCCACCTTTTCCTATGTCCAGGATGGGATATATTCCAGACACATATCCGAATGTACTGGACAACACGTACCCACAGTCAACGGTATGGATAATACTGTTCCTTTCAGCCTACATGTTGCCTTATTGTTGTAGCAATTTATATGCTCCTTCTGTTTCGTTTACATGCTTATTCTATTTCCTGTCACATTTGGTATGTGAAATACGGACATACCTATTGTATGTGACTATTACATGCGTTGTGGGATATAATTTGGTCATATGGTCGCTAGATATGTACATTTATCAAGTTTTTTGTTATGAACACATCAGCCCAGCTATGTATCCTCCCTCACAATATGGGTCAGCTGGTGACCCTGACCATTGGGCTGGATGTACCTATTGGCAGCGCGCTAACATATGATGTGTTTCACTTCCACTTGGTATAACTATCTACACTGCGTAGGACTACGGGCACATGGTTTTCAATGTCATTTGTTCGCAGGATAGGGACCCGTTTTTCCCTACCGTGCATTTGTGTTTGCTTCTTCATTTTGTGTTCGCAGGAACTGTCTTGCATGCTTTGCATACATTTCAGTATCCACAGACACTGACAGATGTGATTACTATTGCTTGCAAATTGTTATATGCAAGCATTTTAGGTTGCACATCGACATCTGACATTTCCATGCCTCCGTGCGGCACTTTGACATGCCCTATGCACTCGCGCTCCTTTCCTATGCATGTGGTTGTGGTGGCAGCGCGCCTTCATTAATATGCATTTGGCGCTACTGTGCCATCTTCACGCCACACGGTCAGCACAAGCCTAATGCCAGCCTTGCGCCTAGCTTCATGAATCCTGGGGAACAATATAAATATATAAAAATCTATAACTGTGCATAACAACATATCATATAAAGTTGAAAAAGAGCACCTAAACCATCTGAGCAAAACTCCCTCTGAAATGTTACTGTCTGAAATGTTACTGTTGGTCCTGTAAAAGGGGGGAGGGGGCAAGTCCTACTTTCCTTTTGCAGTCTATCACTCCTCCCCAAAAAAATTAACAACCTAAGTTTCAACTTTACTTTTTTAGACTGTATGTAAATCTGTGCTCTGTGACTTGATAATTGGCATGACACCCATTTAATTTATTCATTTTTCTGGGTATCATTTTGTTTATAAGACTATTTCCCAATAATATTAATGGTATGTGATACTGTAGCACTTCTAATGCATAGTGACACTTAGCAGTTGATTATTTCAGTTTCATGAATGGGATGGAATGTCCATTTTAACACTCATCAAATCCCAGGTTTCCATAATGGATAGGTAAATACATTTGGTTATATAATTTCTTTCAATGGTAAGTGAACTTAGTTTGAAATATATTTTTAATATAACAATATCTGTACTTCAGTAATCTTAGTATTGTATTAAATAATGCCCTCCAAACATTTTTCCCAAGATCTCTTCCAAAGGTGCAGAAGATCCTAGCAACACACTACACACTTTTAGTTTAACAGTCATGCAATCAATATCTCCTCTAAAGGATAAAGCCCACTGCTCCAAAAGGCTGTAAAATAAATTGTAAAACCTGACTAACAGCTTTGGAGTATAATAAAATATATATGCAAACACACAATAGGAAAAAAAAACACTGATTGCTCCACTGGGCTCTTTTCATAGTTAAGTCAGATTATTTTATTGTTCCTGTTCCTGTTCTTCCACCAACAGCTTCTCCTTCCAACTAATTTCAGGTCCTTTATTATGACATAGTTTTCTAGCAATCTTTGTCTCCTCTGTTCCTCTCCTGACAGCTTTGCTGACTCCTTGATTATTCTAATACCCCTAAGCCACAGAAATACCTCACAAAGAGGATTACTGGCCTCAAACAGATGCCCTACGCAGACCGTCTCAAAAAACTCCAGCTTTACTCCGTTGCATATCACCTACTCAGAGGTGATCTCTGCCTAACATACAAAGCTATGTCAAACCCAGAGCTGTTGGACATGCTCCACTTAAAGAAATATCAATCCCTCTGAGCTACACGCTCTAGGGACCTAAACCTTGTCACCACAATAAACAGAACATGCCGGAGGGATAGATTCCTGTCCCAGAGACTTCCCATACTCTGGAATAAACCACCTATCTATATCAAACAAAGCTCCTCATTAGCACTCTTCAAGAAAAATCTTGATGACTGGATGGGAAATAGGAAATTCACCCCGGGGATCACTTCTGTGGCTCTGCTCAACAGTGGCACAGGAAAATAATTTTCTTGGGTGGCAAAAGCCAGGGTACATTTTTGGCTAGGCTTGTATAGGCCCCAGGACCGATAGCCTAGTACCTACCTATGAATCTATGAACCTATAAACCTAATGCAAACTTTCCTTGTATGTATTACATTTTTTCTCATATTTAAACTATATTGGACTCAGAATAAGCTGTTGATTCCCCAAAACCAGTAAATCATTTTCATAAGAGAACGCTTAAAGACAGACTAGGATCTGCAAATTAGATCTAAAGTTCATGTAAAGAAAAGTAGAAAGAATGTAAGTCTGTCTCTAACTTTTATGAACAATCTCTCATTATTCAGCATTAATTTGCAGTTCCTCTGACATATCCCTGTACATTTTCTAAATGAAATAAATAAACATTTGATAACCTCGCACCTTCCATGACGTATAACAGTGCTAACATATCTATACAACTGCATCCCCTTGCCAGATTATCCTTTAGAAGCCACACATCCCAGGGGACATAAGTCAACCCTAGTGAGATAGGTGACACTGTTTTCCATGTACCTCCTGGTTGACATGCATTTGGCCTTGTCAGAATGACACCAGTAACTAAGCCAATTATTAAAGCCAATCATATCTGTTTATATTGTGGCATTATTAGTGATGCTGCTCAAGATTAGTTTCCTTCCAGCATTATTGGCATACAAAGACAGTTCCATCATTTACCTGTTTAAATGATCCAAGAAGATGCACTGCAAGTTGTATACACCCACACGAACAGTGACCACGTCACATGCATACCAAGGTGATGGCACTTGCATGCTGTAGTGAAAAGGCAAATTTGGCACCTGAGACACAGCTGACTGTTACTCTGCCCTTGTTCAGTCTTGGAATTGGAGTCACATATAACAAATATAGTGCGGTGGCAGGTAGGCTGCTTTTGTAGCATGTAGGGCCTGGCCAGACGAGGCTGGTGACTCTTGTCACTGCTGGTGGTGTTGTAAAAACCTACATGTCATACAGAATGGGTACTGGTGTGCTGATGAGGTTTGCCTGCAGTATAAGAAAATAAAGTGTCCTGCCTAGAAGGTCATTACAGTTTTAAAAATGTTATTTGTTATTACTCAGAATAAGAAAGCTTCTTTTTTATGTTATGTAGGTGTGTTGTTGGTATGAGTAGTGATGACCAGATTTTGTTTGTAATTTAACTTAAAATGTAAAAAAGTATTTGTACCTCTGACATGTGGACTCATTTTGTAATAATTATAGATAGCTGTCAGTAAGCATGTAGCAGGTTTGAATAATATCCTATGGTTGATCTAGAAATGCCTGATGGCATATCTTATGCAATCTATGGAATATTTGATGAACCTAGGTTTATCACGTGGGGAGAGGGAGATGTACATATGCTATGGAAAGGGACAGTGAAGGCAGTATAAAACAGTGTACCACAGTATAATATAACACAAATGAGTAGCTGAATGATACATAATAAGACAAATATGGATCGATACTTTACAACTCTGATAAATAAAGAAACAAATAGAGTAACACAGTGCACTACAACATAATACAGTATCATAATGATATATAATGAGACAAATATAGCTCAATACATTACAACTCATTGATACATAAGGAAACAAATACAATAACACATTATACTATAGCACAATACACTAGTTAGATGATATATAATGAGACAAATATGGCTCAATAAAGTACAACTTAGTGCAGCTCAATACAGTACAGTTGAGTACAGCAGAATGCAGTGTGATATTACAATTATCAGCTGAACAGCAGGCATAGATGTGACTGCAAATAAATATAAAAGAAGTTCAATACAGTGATACTGTAAGAGCAATGACTAATGCAATATCAATCTGTTAGTGTATGATTGAGAGCAGGTGTGGATGCCACAGCACAATATTCCAGAAGCTATAAATACCAACTGACTCCAAGATTCCATGTTAATACGCTAGAAAAAATGTCACAAGATTCTATTATAAAGTTAGTACAATAGGAAAAGATTTGCAAGAGATTTTGCAGGCAATGTGCAAAATGTCACAAGATTCTGTTAAATTGTAAAAATAATTGGAAAAATGTTACAAAAAAAAATATGTACTACAGGCAGGATGCTGCAGTAGAATAATCAAGCCATCAAAAGAAGGCTAGGATGTTACATTAGAAATAATGCTGTAGAGTGAATAATGTTATCACAGCAAGGTTAAAGTATAGAATAGCAGCATACAATCAGTAAGAGCTGAGAAATATTCATCAGGAAATAACAATTAACATAGCAAAATCAACATCATTGTTGGATAGAAAATGCCATACCATGCATCCAATAACAGCCAGATTCAGGCAGGCAATGTGGTGCAGTTGTCCACAGAATTGTGATTCTGAGGATTAGGACAGATAGCAGGATGAATATTTGCTGCTATTGTATACACTCTGGCACTGTGCTGTGTATTCTGCAAGCCTGCTGTACTAACTTCCCATATGGACTGTGTTGTATATTACACAAATCTGCTGCTCTAAGTTTAGTGCTTCCTGTATGGACTATGTTGTGCATTACACAGACCTGCTGCCATAAGTCCAGAACTTCACATATGGACTATGTTGTATATTACACAAATCTGCTGTTCTAAGTTTAGAGTTTCCTGTATGGACTGTGTTGTGTATTACATAGACATGCTGTCATATGTCCAGCACTTCCCATTTGGACTGTGATGTATGTTATGTAATGATGACATGCGTACCAACAAAATAAGCACAAATACAAACAGAATCCAAGCTGCTCAATAAGCGACCACCTTTTATTACCACTCAGTCTGGTACCTCAGACATTTGCCTTCACAGGATATATCACCACAACTAAGCTCACAGATTTTATACAGGTAAGAACCATATTAGTTCAAATTTTACAATCAGTCAAACAATAAATCAGTTAAACAACAGTGAATACTGTTAGTTATATATAAAATTACATATTTCCCATTAATTTACCCACTTAAATAAAGGAAATAAATTTAAAAACAAACATTTACTTCCTAATTCAAGCCCCTTGGGGACATTGTTATATAATTTAATATCATTTTCATTTCAAGTTAATTTACTTTATTTATATAATCGCTCTCACCCAGGAAGAAAAGGTTGTGCCAATACACCAAAAAGAAACCTGCATCTGAACCCCTATATGCTTTACTAAAATGTTCAGCAACTAGACTTTTTAGATCCTGGTTTCTTATACCATCCAAATGTTCCAGTATACAAACTTTAACTTTACGTTTAGTTTGACCCACATACCAAGATGGAAACTTACAATCAGACCCTATATTATTAGCGAACAAACCAATGTAGACCACCACAATCCTTCGATAAAACACTAATTTAATATGACAAGGCAAAATTCAACAAGCAGTTTTTAACACAGATAAGCGCTTTCGGGCTCTGCCCTTCTTCAGATGAAACAAAAACAATCTTAGTCACATTTAAATACCTAATTCAAAACAGTTTCCAACCAATCAAAATTTATACTGCACCCTCCTATCTTTGAGGGCGGGTTTCATAGGAACAAATTCATTTAGTCCTGGTGTCCTATGAGCTAAAAGCTCAATTATCCACTTTGCTTCTTCTCTCTCAGTGGCATCTACTAAGCTACCCTTTCTTATGCTAGGAAATACATTTGCAATAGCTCTAAATCTAAACTGATGGTCATTATTTACTTCTATATGTTTATAAAGTGTATTGTGCATATTTCTAGTTCTTATGCATGAAAGATGTTGCAGAATTCTAACTTTAAACATATTATTTGTTTTTCCCACGTAAAATGCTTTGCATTGCTGACACTCAGCTAAATAAATTATAATCTTTGTTCTACAATTGGCTTTTGCTTTAAAATGAAATAATTTCCCTGTTACTGGATGCTTAAAAACAATCTCTTTATTAATACAGTGACATGCTTTGCATAGCCCACATGGTTTTGTACCTACTTGACAAATGGAACTTTTCTTGTGGTTACTCTTTTCTTGTGTTAAAATGTCTTTCAGATTTTTATTTCTTCTAAATCCAAATTTGGGTTCTATCCCTACTATTTCTTTTATTTTATCATCAGATAAAAGTATATGCCAATTTTTCTTAATAATGTCACATACACCATGTATATTACTACTATACGTGAATGTCATTCTATTAAATGCAAATTTATGGCCATGTTGCTCTTCTGATGAAATTGTCTTTAATGAAGATACAGATTTTCTATGTATATTACCCTGACTTAATTCACTTACTATCAACCTTTCATTATAACCTCTATTTTTAAAAATATGTTCCATATTCATCAATTCTTCTTCAAAATCACTATCTTTAGTATAAAGCCTTGAGGCTCTACTTACCTGACCCCTTATTATATTCTTATATGTATGTCTGGGGTGCATACTATCATAAGTAAGTAAATTATTTTTCCAACATTCTTTTCGAAACAAGGAAGTAACAAAGCCAGATCTTTCTTTTTTAATTCTGACATCCAGAAAATCTATAGCTTCATCTGAGCATGTGAGAGAAAATTTGAAAAAAGTTGTGGTATGTTCCAAATATTCTATGAAAAGTACTAGTTCTCTCTTTTCCCCTTCCCATAAAATAAAAACATCATCCACAAAACGTCTATAAAGAAATAGATGCTTTTTCCATCTGTTTTGGTCCCCTAGCACAAAACATCTCTCCCAAAATGACAAAACCAAATTTGCATATGTATTAGCACAGGGGGTGCCCATGGCTACCCCCTGTGTTTGTCTATATACATTGTCATTGCATATAAATACATTGTTAGATAAAACCAAATTCAAGCATTTTCTTATTGTAAATAATTTCCTATCATCTGATTCACCCATTTCTTTGCATAGTTCACAAACAGCATTCATGCCATATTCATTTTCTATCACTGTAAACAAATTTACAACGTCTAAGGTGACCATTAATACTTCTTTTCCACATATATCAACATTTTTTATGGCTTCCAAAAATTGTTGTGTATCTTTCAAAATTTCTATTATTCTTGTTGTATATGGTTTTAAAGTATATTCTAACCAAATAGATACATTTTCACTTACCCGTTTTCTACCTGAGACTATCGGTCTAAGTGGGGGATCTTTATAATTTTTATGTAACTTGGGTAGTGCTTTGAAAATAGGTGTTACCGGATATTCTATTAATAGAAATTCACTAAGATCTTGGTCTATAGTATTGTTATCCAACATACATTTAATACTGTTATGAACTCCTATTATGATGTTGTTAAGTTCTAATGGACTAATTTTCAAGTAGGTATTACCTTCTATTAATAAATTATTTAATTTAAAATAATAATCATCCTTATTTAATATAACAACCGCTCCACCTTTATCTGCCTGTTTTATTATGATATTATCATTGTTCTGTAAATTTATTAATGCTTGTTTTTGTGTATTTGTTAAATTAAAATATTTCTGATTTTACCTTCTTCCAAATATTTATATAAATCAGCTTCACATACTTTAAGAAACATTTGCATGGTAGAATTGAGTGGTGGCATGAATGTACTAGGTTGTCTCAACATATGCTGTCTATTTTGTTGGTTAAATAAACTTTGCAACATTACTTTTCTACCATAAAACATCATATCCATGATTATTTCATTAAAACAGCTTTCTCTACTTGGTACGAAGGACATACCTTTGTTTAAAACAAATAATTCATCATCATTAAGAACATAGTTAGATAAATTATAAACAATATTATCACCAGTCAATTTGATGTCCTTCTCTTTTTTGCCCCTCTGCCTTCGCTGCTGGCTCTCTTTCATTCTCCTTTTTTCTTCATTGGAGCTGGCAGTTGGGCTAAAAAATGCTCACCTTGCTGCACTGCTTCATTTGTCTTGGGCCTTGCACCCAAGTCCTTAGATTGGGTAACTACTGCATTTGGAACAGCAATTACTAAAGAAACGTTTGTTGTTTCTTCTGATTCAGAATGTTGTATAGTCCTCTCTCCCAGAGGTTCTGTAGTTAAATTTGAACTCACTATTTCCACCAAGTTACTTTGTTTAGACCTAACTAATTGTTCATTACTGTTGGTCAAACGAAAAGTCTCTTGCGCTCTTCGAGCGCTATTCAGCGTGGTTCTACCTCACATCACTTCCGCATATGATGTGTTGGTCTCAGTTAAAGAGACATTGGAATGGATTTCTCCTCTTTCCTCTCTCAGCCATATGAAAATGTTACCGGTCGTCAAATCTTTATAGTCGCGCTGTAGCTTTTTTACTTTTGTTTGTTGTAACCTCTGGTCAGTCATTGAAAAAGCACAGTATAGCTCGTCTAGTTTTTTAGTGAATCTTTCTCCTTTAAATTCAGTCTCTAATTGCATTTGTAAAACACCCACTTCTGCTGTGAGTTTCTTTTCCTCTGGTGCAAAAAATTCCAGAAGTAATTTCATATATGAAAAGCCTGTATTTATGTTGATATGCTGCCATTTGGCTAGTAACTCTGGATAGTGTTCACCTTGTGAGGGCATACAAAACACCCTCATTCCTCTTGGTACTATGCCAAATTTTAAACAGGCTTCGAAATGATTTCTCTGCCATTGTAACTTTTTTAACTTATTAACTTTAAATGTAAAGTCTCATGATTTCTTCAAATTTTAAATCATTACTTGTACTCACTTGATGCAATGTACATCTCTCAGGTGCTACATGTAGTTCTAAATTCAGCAACGGATTTCCTTGATTAGTTAGGTCTCTCTTTATAGAAAAGGTTCTCATTCCCATGGAAATAGCAGGTGAAACACCAGATTCTTCCCTTATAGCAGTTTCTGAATGTTCCATTGTGTGTCAGTTCCCCAAATACAAAACCAGCAGCAAAGAAAACAAATTGAGAAAACTGACTGAAGGTCCACATAGTACAAAAGAATCTTTAGCGAACAAACCAATGTAGACCACCACAATCCTTCGATAAAACACTAATTTAATATGACAAGGTAAAATTCAACAAGCAGTTTTTAACACAGATAAGCACGGGCTCTGCCCTTCTTCAGATGAAATAAAAACAATCTTAGTCACATTTAATTACCTAATTCAAAACAGTTTCCAACCAATCAAAATTTATACTGCACCCTCCTATCTTTGAGGGCAGGTTTCATAGGAACAAATTCATTTAGTCGTGGTGTCCTATGAGCTAAAAGCTCAATTATCCACTTTGCTTCTTCTCTCTCAGTGGCATCTACTAGGCTACCCTTTCTTATGCTAGGAAATACATTTGCAATAGCTCTAAATCTAAACTGATGGTCATTATTTACTTCTATATGTTTATAAAGTGCATTGTGCATATTTCTAGTTCTTATGCATGAAAGATGTTGCAGAATTCTAACTTTAAACATATTATTTGTTTTTCCCACGTAAAATGCTTTGCATTGCTGACACTCAGCTAAATAAATTATATTCTCGTTCTACAATTGGCTTTTGCTTTAAAATGAAATAATTTCCCTGTTACTGGATGCTTAAAAACAATCTCTTTATTAATACAGTGACATGCTTTGCATAGCCCACATGGTTTTGTACCTACTTGACAAATGGAACTTTTCTTGTGGTTACTCTTTTCTTGTGTTAAAATGTCTTTCAGATTTTTATTTCTTCTAAATCCAAATTTGGGTTCTATCCCTACTATTTCTTTTATTTTATCATCAGATAAAAGTATATGCCAATTTTTCTTAATAATGTCACATACACCATGTATATTACTACTATACGTGAATGTCATTCTATTAAATGCAAATTTATGGCCATGTTGCTCTTCTGATGAAATTGTCTTTAATGAAGATACAGATTTTCTATGTATATTACCCTGACTTAATTCACTTACTATCAACCTCTCATTATAACCTCTATTTTTAAAAATATGTTCCATATATTATAAATGACCTCACAATTAAACCAATCATTAGCTATAAACTTTCTCCCATAAATTTTGGTTCCTGTAAGGTTTTAACTGTTGAACATACCTTACAATATCCACAAGGAAACATACCTTGACAGCCTATCAATGAATTTTGAGGTCTATAAACATAATTCAAAACCTCTTTCAAATTATTATTTCTTCTATAAGAGAGCATGACAAATTTTGGAAAAAGTTGACCTATTACCTCATCATTACTTACTACATGCCATAAATCCCTTATGGTGTTCTCCAAAATATGAGAGAATGGAGAATACATAGAAACAAAAAATACTCTATCCTTACTTCTAACCAAATTTAAATAACTAGACTCAGTTTCCATGCAACATTGTACAAATTCATCTTACCACCCTCCAATAAACATTTCTTAGCTCTGTTAATTTGTTCTACAGTGTAGCCTCATCTCTGACCCTACTTTATACCCCACATAATTCACTTTCTGTCAATACTAAAGCTGACGTTTTATTAAAAATTCTTCTGAATTCTCCATATGGCAGAAAGTCCAAAAAATGTGGGGGTACATACTCATTGCCTAAAGAAAATTATTTACCACTGTATCCTTCCTAAATTGATTAAATTTAACAACATTCTCCCCCCTCCACATAAAGTGTAACATCAAGGAAATTAATACTTTTACTATAAATTCATAAGTAGATTCGAGTCTATGGGAATTACCGTTTAAAGCCTCAAAAAATTCCAAAATTTCAATTACACCACCCCTACAAATAAAAATAAAAATCAAATCATCTATATACCTCTTAAACAAAATCACATTCTCAGAAAAAACTTGGTAGGGTACACAAATTTCCTTTCAAAATCACCTATATACATTATAGCATATGTAGGGGCAAAAGATGTACCCATAGCTGTGCCCTTCACCTGTAAAAAAAAAAAAACTCATCCTCAAAGCAAAAATAATTGTGAGCCAAACAAAACTTCAATAGATATATCAGAAAAGAAGTATGGGGTCCCTCCCCCATCATACTTTCCACTGCCTAAGTCCCATTTATGTTGGATATTAGTATATAATGAAATAATATCCACTGTAACCCAATAATAATCCTCCTGCCAAATAAGCCCTTTTAAACTTTCTAACAGTTCTTGAGTATTACTAATATGTGCAGGCACCATCCCAAAAACATTTTAAGTTGCAAATCCAAAAGAATACCCACATTTTGCAAATAAGAACCCACCCCAGAATTATAGGTCTACCCTGGGGGGGGGGGGTTGCAAATTCTTATGTATGTTTGGAATGGTATAAAAGATAGGGTTAACTGGTTTCTTAATAAAAACTTTTTTTTTTTGTCACTGTAAAGACTGGTAGAGAAGGAGTAAAGGCTGCCAGCCTAGTCAAACAGAATTTGATACATAAATCTATCATTTGTAAAAATAAATGTAAAATACAGGCTTGTTTCTTAAATGAAAGAAAATACTGTAAAATGTGAACTTCAAGATTGTAGCAACATTGCCATCTGCTGTAAGGAAAACTAAGCCAAGCATTTCACATCTGTTCTTTTGAAGTTAAAATTATGTCTTGTATACCCTTTTGTTCTAGATAGTTGTGCCTAAGCGGCTAGCTGAACACATTCTTTCTACTGTTTTAACATAAGGAATAATTACTAGAGTACAAGTGAAATGTCTTTTATTGTTGTAGTTTCCTGAACAGGTGTTAGAGTGTTATATAATGTAGCCTTTTGGCCTGGGAACTCCAGACTAAGTGGCAAAATGATGATATGTATACTGGGAAAACCTAAGTGTCAAAATGATGTAATCTGGGAGGGCCCAGCAGAGATGTTTGTGGGTGATCTTAAAAACTATTGCTGAGAGGGAGACTGTAAGCATTTTGTTCTTGATACCAAACCTCAGCACTGCCTTGCTCTATGAAAGTAAGTTACTTTAGAAGTATGTTTTCTTGTAGAAATAGAACTATAAACATTAGACTTATGTTTTTCTGTTATGTCAGAACTGTACTACGGAATTATTTTAAGTTTCTGTTTGATCTCTGAACTCTCAAGTAGCATTGTGGTGTAGTAGGATTGTTTTGGGTTTTAATTTATTAATAAATATTTTAAACCTTTTACCTGTGGCTGGTTTGTGTAGAGACAAGTTAAGCTCTAGAATACTTTGCATATTTATAGAGTTTATTGTACAAAGCCACACTAATAAGCCTTAGACTGATTAGTCACACTTACCAATTGGATAATAATATTGCACAGTAATAATTGGACACCCTTTTAAGGGCCTTTGGGTAGCTGATAAGTATTAGCTGGTGTTGGCAGTAATTACTACTGTATAGTCTGGGTAAAGGGGCACAAATAGAGAATCTATGTCAGCCTTTCCCAGGTGTGTCTGTGAAGTTGTATAAATACTTATCTCAAAGTGTGTGTGGTGTGTCAGCTACCTGAGCAGGGACATGAAGCACTGGTGGGACAGAGAGTGTACTGGAGGTTAGCTTGCCAGCTAGACTGAGATCTGGCTCCTACAGCTGTGCCAGTGGGGAGTCTTATTGGGGACCTGGGGAGCAAGGAAGCAACCAGCCCCAGACTGACTGTGATCTCTGTGTGCACTTAAGGGAAATTGTACTTTACTGTGTGTATTTGTTATCCTTTCCTCTTATCTGAGATGCTCTCCATGATGTTAGCGGTAAGGATTGAGGCTCCTTGATTGCTGAACCAGGACATGGACGTCACATTGTGGTTTACAGTGGTAGGATCCACTTCACATACTAATTGGCTTGTAGTGGTGTGGGTAGAGTGCATCCTGTAGCTTATGTACAGTGATTTCTGAGGGTGTTTTGTACTCTAAATCAGCCACACAGTGTATATTCAGAGTTCAGATCACAATTGTTTTATTCCTTTTGTTAGCTTAGTTAGTCAGGGTGAGCAGGCAGCATGTCAGCAGAGCAGTATGGAAAGGTGACAAGGAGCCAGCTGGTGGAGATGTGCCAGGCTAGGGGACTGGTCAATTGAAACCTGACTAAGGCAGACCTGACAGCAGCCTTGGTTACAGCTGCATCAGAAAACAGCATCCAGGAGGACAATCAGACTGGCAGTGGAGATACAATATCCTTGGAGAATGGACAGCTCAACCTTTCTGCGAAGGACAATCAGACTGGCAGTGGAGATACAATATCCTCGGAGAATGGACAGCTCAACATTTCTGCAGTGGACTTAAAAATCCAGCTGGAGCTACAGAGACTTGAGTTGGAGGCCAGGCATTTGGAGATAGAAGCCAATGAAAAGGAGCATCAGAGGAAGCATGAGAGGGAAATGCTGACTCTTTGCCAGAGTCATGGAGGTAATGGGGAAGGGAGTAACTGGACCCAAGAAGCACAACAGGTCAGTAAATTTCTTCTGCAATTTAAAGAGGGGGATAATTTTGATAGTTTCATTCATATGTCTGAGAGGGTATGCAAACAGTATAGTGTTGACCAAAGGCTGTGGGTACAGTTCCTGACCCCTTACTCCATGAGAAAGCTGTAACTTGTATATCTCAAATGCCTAACTCTGTCTGTGTTGATTATACTGCCGTAAAAAATGTCTTTTAGAATGTTTTAAGCTAACACAAGAAATATACAGGAAAACATTTTATGAGCATAGATGTAAGGCAGTTGAAAGTGTGTGTGAATATGTTGCTGAACTGAGCACTTATTTTCATAGCTGGGTGAGTGGATGTCAGGTCACCACTTTTGAAGGGATGGCAGACCTTTTGGTGAGGGAACAAGCCCTTAGCACTTTGCCTGAGGACATGCGGATCTGGTTAACTGATAGACAATGTGCTACTTCAGATGAGTTGGGGAAGAAGGGAGACCTATACCTGGCAAGCAGGGCAGCCCTGCACAGGAAGGGGACCCCCAGTACTGCTTATGAGTTTAAAGGAACCCATGGTGGGCAGCACAGACTGCCCCAAAAGAATCTACCAGTAGCAGGGGAAGCCACTAGTCCAGGTACACGTCCAGGAGCTATGGTTAAATGTTTTGAATTCAACCTGTGGAGCCATGTGGCATACAGATGTCCATGAAGGCAAGGTGGGGAACCAAAGGTGAGGGAGCCAGTAAGTGGGAAAGACAAAATGCCAATAGTAGGTTGTCTTGAGACAACAGGGGTATGGAGATACCATCTTGCAGATGTCCTGAGAGGGAAGGATTTTGATGAGGCAGTATCATGTACTTATGCAGTTACACGCAGTGAGGCTAGGAGACAAGCATGTGGGTCTGGTAGCCTGGGGGAGACCCAGACAGACTGCAAACTTGCAGCCAGGACTGCTGAGGTGGTTACTTCAGGGAGTAAGCTACGCTGTAGCAGTGAGACTGAAGGTGAACCACAGCTGCTTGTGGGTACTGATGTTCCCTTGGATAGGGTAACTGCAAAGGTAGAGATGAGTAGTAGTACCCAGGCTGACAGTGAGGCACCACTGTCAGAGGATGCCAGACTTCCTGTGGAAGGGGAGCTGGGAAGGGTTACAAGAAGACAGTTGAGACAGGCTCAGCTCTCAGACCCTACATTGCAAGGCCTGAGGCAGGTAGCTAAGGAGTCACCTGATTCTCATTGGAAGGGGGAATCTGTATACTGGGACAAAGGGTTACTATACAGAGAGTGGGCCTCTGAGGGAGGGCTAGAAGGTGAGAGAGTACAGCAGTTGGTAGTGCCTAGAGCCTACTGTCTAGTGCTTCTAGCCATAGCCCATGATATTCCCTTTGAAGGTCATATGGGCATAAAACGTACAAAGAGGCATATTATGCAGAACGTCTATTGACCTGGAATTTCCAGAGCTATAACAGGGTACTGCAGGACCTGTGAGCAGTGCCAAAAAGTAGGCAAGGCAGGAGACAAGGTGAGAGCTCCTTTGATGCCTTTGCCTGTGATTGAAGAGCCATTTCAGAGGGTAGCTATGGATATTGTGGGTCCACTGAGTACCCCAAGTTCCATAGGGAAAAAGTATATCCTAGTGGTAGTGGATTATGCTACATGATACCCTGAGGCAGTGACTTTGTCCTCCATTGAAACAGAGAAGGTGGCAAATGCTTTGTTAGAGATTTTCAGCAGGGTGGGCTTCCCAAAAGAAATACTGTCTGACAGAGGTGCCGATTTCATGTCAGACCTGCTGGCTTTTCTGTGGAAGTCCTGCGGGGTGCAGCACATGAAGACCACCTCCCTACCATCCCCAGACTAATGGTCTTGTTGAGAGTTTAAACTCTACAATCAAGTCCATGCTACAGGCATTTGCAGATCAGTTTAAGAGGGAGTGGAGCAAATATTTGCCCCATCTGTTGTTTGCTTACAGAGAGGTTCCCTAGGAATCCACAGGTTTTTTACCCTTTGAATTGCTGTATGGGCATAGGGTGAGGGGACCTCTAGATTTAATTTGAGATGAGTGGGAAGGTGAGTGTGAGTCTCACATGGAGTCTATTGTGGCATACATCCTAAACCTCAGGACAAGACTCAGGGAACTCATGGGCATGGCCCAGGAGCACCTGGCAGAAGCCCAACAACAGAAAAAGGTGTGGTATGACAGGAATGCTTGAGCTAGAGAGTATGCTGTAGGGCAGCAGGTATTGGTTCTCATTCCTGTCAGACACTACAAGCTGCAAGCAGCTTGGAATGGTCCCTACAAGGTGGTAAGAAAGGTAAGTGATGTTAACTACATGGTGGAACTGCTAGGCAGATGACAGGGGCACAAATTGTACCATGTTAACATGATGAAACTTTACCATGATATGAAGGCCATTGTGCTGAGCATTTGCAGTGGATTGCAGGAGCAGTCTGAGGGAGATCTGGGGACTGATCTCCTCAGTGATGGTCAGGCTGACACCTCGGTGGAAGGGGTAGCAGTGTCCCAGCAGCTATCTCCTACCCAGGTTCGAGAAATCCGAGCAGTGTTGCAGGAATTTAGGGACGTGTTCACTGGGAAACCAGAGTGCACCCACCTGGTGCAGCACCGGGTGGATACAAGACCCCAAAGGCTTATTAGGCAGGCCCCTTATAGGGTGCCTGAGAGAGTCAAACAGACTCTGAGGGAAGAAGTACAGGAGATGTTCGAACTAGGGGTGATTCAAGAGTCCAACAGTCCCTGGGCCTCGCCAGTGGTGCTGGTGCTAAAGAAGGATGGCAGCACCAGGTTCTGTGTGGACTACAGGAAATTAAGTAGTCACACAGAGTCAGATGCTTACCCCATGCCTAGGACAGATGAGGCCCTAGAGCAGCTGGGTGGGCCTAAGTATTTTACAACCATTGATCTTACCAAGGGTTACTGGCAGGTGCCCTTGACTGACAGTGCTAAAGAGAAGTCATCCTTTGTGACTCATTTTGGCTTGTACGAGTTCACAAAGATGCCCTTTGGGATGAATAATGCCACAGCAACTTTCCAGAGGCTGGTGGATAATATCCTAGCAGGAGCATGAGGGCTTGCCCTTGCTTACCTTGATGAGATTGCCATCTACAGCTATTCCTGGCCACAGCACCTTCAGCATGTCAGGGAGGTGTTGGGCAGACTACAGAGGGCAGGGTTAACCATTAAGCTGAGCAAATGTCAGGTGGGTATGGCAGAGGTCTTCTACCTAGGACATAGAGTAGGGAGTGGTAAGATAAGGCCAGAACCTGCCAAAGTGGAAGCCATTCAGGCATGGCCTGCACCTGTTACTAAAAAGCATGTGAGGGCATTCTTAGGGACAGCAGGGTACTACAGAACATTCATCCTCAGTTATAGTACCATAGCTGCTCCCCTCACAGACCTGACAAGCAAGAATAGGCCAGATAAGGTAGTGTGGATCCCAGCATGTGAGCAGGCATTCCAAAAGCTTAAAGTAGCTTTGGGAGGACCTCCTGTGTTAGCCAGTCCAGATTACAGCAAATAATTTGTTATATAGGTGGATGCTTCAAACCATGGGGTGGGGGCTGCACTTGGCCAGATTTCTTCAGAGGGGGAAGAGCACCCAGTGGTTTATCTCAGTCATAGGCTCCAACCCAGGGAGGAATGCTATGCAGCTGTAGAAAAGGAATGCCTAGCCATAGTGCGGGCACTGCAGAAACTTCAGCCTTATCTGTATGGAAAAAAATTCATTGTAATGACAGATCCCAACCCTCTAATATGGTTAAACAGAGCCAGTCAGCAAAATGCCAAATTGCTAAAATGGAGCCTGGGGTTGCAAGCATATATGTCAGTGCAGCACCGCAGTGGGATTAGCAATGCCAATGAAGATGGGGTCTCAAGACAGGGAATGGGGTAAGGTACACCCAGATAGACCTAACATTCTCAAGCGGCGTTTATCAAGGGTCACTTGAAAAACTAGCTTGAGTTCTCCAGGGAGGGAGAAATGTGAAGACATGTAGAGAAGGAATGAAGGCTGACAGCCTAGTCAAATAGAATTTGATACATAATACTATCATTTGTAAAAATAAATCTAAAATACAGGCTTGTTTCTTAAATGAAAGAAAATACTGTAAAATGTGAACTTCAGGATTGCAGCAACATTGCCATCTGCTTTAAGGAAAATTAAGCCAATCATTTCACATCTGTTCTTTTGAAGTTAAAATTATGTCTTATTTTACCCTTTTGATCTAGATAGTGGTGCTGAAGAGGCTAGCTGAACACATTCTTTCTATTGTTTTAACTTAAGGAATAATTACTAGAGTGTACATGTGAAATGTCTTTTATTGTTGTAGTTTCCTGAGCAGGTATTAGATTGTTAAATAATGTAGCCTGTTGGCCTGGGAACTCCAGACTAAGTGTCAAAATGATGTAATGTGTATACTGGGAAAACCTAAGTGTCAAAATGATGTAAACAGGGAGGGCCCAGCAGAGATGTTTGTGAGTGATCTTAAAAACTATTTCTGAGAGAGAGACTGTAAGCATTTCAATCTTGATATCCAACCTCAGCACTGCCTTGTTCTATGAAATGAAGTTACTTTAGAAGTATGTTTTCTTGTAGAAATAGCTAGGACTATAAAGATTAGACTTGTGTTTTTCTGTTATGTCAGAACTGTACTACGGAATTATTTTAAGTTTCTGTGTGATCTCTGAATTCTTGAGTAGCATTGTGGTGTAGTAGTATTGTCTTGTGTCTTAATTATTTATTATTAAATATTTTAAAACCTTTTACCTGTAGCTGGTTTGTGTAGAGGCAAGTTTAAGCTCTAGATTACATTGCATATTTATAGAGTTTATTGTAGACAGCCACACTAATAAGCCGTAGACTAATTAGTCACACTTACCAATTGGATAATAATATTGCACAGTAATAACTGGATACCCTTTTAAGGGCCTTTGGGTAGTTGATAAGTATTAGCTGGTGGTGGCAGTAATTACTTCTGTATATTCTAGGTAAAGGGCACAGCTGGAGAATCTGTGTCAGCCTTTCCCAAGAGTGTCTGTGAAGTTGTATAAATACTTATCTCAAAGTGTATGTGGTGTGTCAGCTACATGGACAGGGACATGAAGCACTGGTGGGATAGAGAGGGTACTGGAGGTTAGCTTGCCAGCTAGGCTGAGATCTGGACCCTATAGCTGTGCCAGTGGGGAGTCTTATTGGGGACCTGGGGAGCAAGGAAGCAACCAGCCCCAGACTGATTGTGATCTCTGTGTGCACTTAAGGGAAATTGTACTTTACTGTGTGTATTTGTTATCCTTTCCTCTTATATGAGACACCCTCCCTGGTGTTAGTGGTGAGGATTGAGGCTCCTTGATTGCTGGGCCAGGGCACGGCTGTCACAGTCACTACCACCAAGATAACCCGGTCTTTCCCGTCTTTCTAATATTTCTAAGAAAACCTTGTTAAAAGCAGTAAGGGGGTTACTTCTTAACGTCTTGTACTCCATTCAGTCAACCAATAGATCATATACCATTTTAAGATATTTCACCTAATTCATGATATCCCAATTGCCCCTTTATCCACTTGTTTAAATACATATGTATGCCTCAACGTACGCAATGGCTGTAAAGTCAGCCATACAACCTTTGTTAAATTATAACATTTTTAAGAATATAAAAACTTGCCAAATTCATATTTCACTTTTTTACATACTACTCTTTCAAATAAATAGCAGGAGAATTTGAAGGGGTGAGAAAGTGCTAATACAAGTTAGGGGGAAACAGTTAACCTACAATATCCTGTACAAAATTGACCCCCATCATTTTGATCAACATCATGTGCATCAAACATTTCACCAATTCAGAATCAAAATCTGTTTCATATATTGACATATCCAGGAAAAAGTCATCACTAAACTCTAAAACACTCAAGTGCAATTTTCTACAAAACTTTATCACATCAATTAATAAGCCTTCTAATGTAGGATAACATGTAGGAACATACTTACTACCTGTCAACAAAACACTTGTTGCTGCTAAACTGATATCAAGCTCATTTTTTTGATTGATATCAAACTGAGTTTGGAATGGTTGATCATATTGTTGTTGTTGTCCCTAGTTCATACATAATTGTATAATATGGAATGATTTTTCCCACTTTAAACATATGTTGTCAATGTGAAGGTAATCTTTCTAGCAGGCTAGTTTATCAGTGCATGGAGGGGAACCAGCAAGTGCATAAGCCTTCAGAAATATTACATCTCTGCCTACCCTGGAAAAGATGGGAAAAAATACTAGACACATTTATAAGAATTTATGAACCCAATCAAAATTTTAGAAAGTCTTGAATGTACAAAAACGGTTAATGATGCAGAAAGATGAAGGAACTATAACCTTTAAAGAGATATTTCAATATACAACTATGGCATAGCAGCCTGCGGAAAGAGAAGTGGTAGAAGGGAAAGAGTTGTATGGTAAAATATTGAAACCCTGAACATGTTATAATATGTTGAGATAAAATGTCGTTCTGGTCAGGAAACATTGCAAAACAGGAAGCAGAAATGATTATTAAAACTGAGCAGAGCAAATCATTCATGGAAAGTGTGTTTTCTGAAAGAATGAAGTTGGGAAATATGGAGAATGTAGAATCTCAGTAGAAAACTCAACTTTTTGTTAAGCTGAAATAACACTAGAAGGAAAAAAGTCTAACCATCATGTCAGTTTTGAGAAGAGAAAAATGTATTAATAAGAAAGATTTCATTGGATTATTTAAAGCGGAAGAATCAGTGTCCCGTCAGAGTTCTAGTCTCATTCTTGTCAGTTTAAGACAGAAAACCCAAATAAAGGAAGCCTTTAGAAAAAAGATATCTGTAAGAAAGGAAGAAGTAACACCAAGGATTCATGTTCCTCTGAGATATCCTTTGCAGGGGCAGAGCAACCAAGTAAAAAAAGTCAGACTGTCATGCTCACTAATACTGAAAAAGAGAGAGTGAAATAAAGACAAATAAAAGGAGAGCAGTATTTCCCCTGAACTAAAATATAGGAACATTTCGCATAGGGAATCTGGTTCTGTGAGTAAAGTTCCTGAACAAATGGAAAAAGAACAAACAAAGAATGTAGCCATAGCAACCAGCTCTAAAGAATACTGATAAGAGTTGTTTTTCTTAGGGGACACATTCGATACTGAGAGCCAAGTGCCTGCATTGGTATGAGATGAGACAGTGCCTTCTACCTAAAGAAAGACTGACCCTGAACACGAAGAAACTGCAGAGCTGGATGACCTGGAACATTGAGAGACTTTAAAATCACACAATGGGAAGATGGCATGTTGAACAAAACAAAGGAAACATAGGCTGAGGTGCAGAACAAGAAGATAAACAAAACGTTTTTACTTCTTACCAGTACTTAAGTCACAAAATGATTTATTGTACACAGCAAGGACAGAGATTATGTAGTTTGTCAGACCTTTTCATATACCTAGTGATAACACATAGTCATGTCTTAGGAGAACACCAAGGGATGGACAACATTAAATCATGAATCCTAGTTTTACAAACCAGGAATAATGAAAGAAGTTAACAATTCAGTGCTGGATGCCTTGCATGTTACAAGACAGCCCCTCATCCAGGCTTTAAAACTTACTTAATTTTAATGCCTACCTCAGAGGTGTCATTTGAATGCATTGTTTCGACACTGAAAAAACACTCCAAGAACAAACCACAAAAACACCAGATCCAAACACTCCAAGAGAATCAACAACACAGATAGTCCCACCAAAATAATTTATTTAGTGCTTTCGTCAGATTGTAACTGAAGACTTCATCAGAATGGCAAATAATACGACAAACACCATATAAAAGGATTTAAAAATGTACACATGACCAAGCACCACCAATCAGTAACAAAGAGTAATTAAAAAGACCCCTAGAGGTCAACACTTTATATAAATCAAATTAAATAGGACCGCAATTTTAAATAACTGTTAATGCTAATGCAGTCATTGAGGCCAGGAGGTATCTGTGCATTAAGCCTTATTTGCCAACAAAGTTCTTTAAATTCAACCAAGTCAGCCCAAGGTCCCCCTGTTTTTTTTTTAATACCTTCTAATACCAGAAATTTAAAGTTGTGTGTGGGAAAGCGTTCCAAATGTTTAAATAAGGCATTTCTGGGGGGTTTGTTTCTCATGTCCCTGACATGCTCATATATTCTTTCTTTTATTTTTCGTTTTGTTTTCCCCATGTAGAAGCTCTTGCACTGTGTGCATAAAGTGCCATAAACACCCCCCACTGAGTTACAGGAAAAATTACCATTAGGCCAAACAGTAATGTGATTTATATGAATACATTCGGTATTTAAAATGTGAACACATTGATAACAAAACCCACATTTCCTAGTCCCTATCTTGCCATTTACTGCAGCTCGTTTGTTGACATTTTCCAACATGTTTTTAACAGTATAACCTCTCCGGAATACTATGCAAGGTTTATGCACAAATCTGATAAATAAACCATCCTGCCTACAAAAAAATTGCCAATTTTTACATAGAATGTCATAAATATAATGGTAGTCAACAGAGAACTTTGTAACAAAAGACCCACAATAATCACTGGAAGTGGTACCTGGAAGGGGAGTCAAATCTGTTGATTCGACGTGGGGAAAACAAAAAGAAAATTAAAAGAAATAATATATGAGCATGTCAGGGACATGAGAAATAAAACCCCAGAAATGCCTTATATAAACATTTGGAATGCTTTCCCACACACAACTTAAAATTTGTGTTATTAGAATGTATTAAAAAGATCCAAAGGGGGGACCTTGGGTTGACTTGGTTGAATTTAAAGAACTTTGTTGGCAAATAAGGCTTAATGCACAGATACCTCCTGGCCTCAATGACTGCATTAGCATTAACAGTTATTTAAAATTGCGGTCCTATTTAATTTGATTTGTATAAAGTGTTGACCTCTAGGGGTCTTTTTAATTACTCTTTGTTACTGATTGGCGGTGCTTAGTCATGTGTATATTTTTAAATCCTTTTGTATGGTGTTTGTTGCATTATTTGTCATTCTGATAAAGTCTTCAGCTACAATCTGATGAAAGCGCTAAATAAATTATTTTGGTGGGACTATCTGTTTCGTTTATTCTCTTGGAGATATAACATGGTATTAGAAATCTCATCAGGGGAGACTTGAAGCAGTTTGGATTTGTGAAGGATAGATCCTGTCTGATGAATATGGTCAATTTCATTGAAGGAGTAACTCAGGCTGTCTTGCTGTCCACATGATATGCTTTGACCTGGCCAAGGCATTTGACACCATTCTCCATGCTATCATAATTAGTAAGCTAAGTGTCTTACAAACAGAGTCCTCTGTTGTAAGATGTATAGTAAATTGGTCAAAGGATAGAACCCAGCTAGCAGATGCATCATTGAAAAGTATAAAGGTGCCCAGCAGTAGCCTGCTGGGCTCCATGCTTGGAACTCTTTTGTTTCACATTTATTTTCTGGTCTATAGAATATGAACCAAGACTTCTGGCTTACTAAATTTGCAGATAACTGCAAACTGGGAGTCATTATCAAATCACCTTCTGACATCCAAGACCATCAGCAAGACCTTTAACTTATAAATACCTGGTGTGCAAACATAGGCTTAAATTAAATGCTAAAATATGCAGCATTGTCACATTTAGTAGACTACCCCTCCCCACAACATAAATCACTGAAATACCCTACACCAAAATGAGAATGTTGTTGGCGACCTTGTGGCATGTGTTGATACTTCCCTCTGCATTGATCATCATGTAATGATGGTGGTCAGAAAATCATTCCACTTGGCACAACTGATTTCTAGGGAAACATCCAAATCTAAAGAGGCCATTTGTTCCCTAATCATTGGCATTGATTAGAAAAACTACTGAATATAATGCCTCTCTGTAGGATGTACCTCACTATACATTAAAAAAAATGAATGATCCTAGAGGTTTCTAACTGAGAATAATCAATGGTTTGAAAACCCTAAGCTATTAGCAATCAGTGCAAGTGCTATACCTATATTCAGTATCTTACAGACTCCAGAGAGGCGTTCTATGGCTCATCTTCTGACACAACAGGGATCTACTAGCCCAAGATGTCCATAAATCAAATAGTCCAACAAACACCAGAATCAAAGATGTAAATCTTCACTAAAAGAGATATAACATGTGATGGAGTAATAGGTTCATTGCATCTCTTCTTCTTCACCTCTGTAACAGACTCACATTGCAAATTAAGTGGTGTGATACATCATCTTCCTTCAAACAGAAACTGAATGATTGGATGGGTATTAACAAATTCACAAGTGGCCTGATTGGCTTGCCACTACCTGAGAGGGGAGACTTTGTCTGGGACTGGGCACTAGCAAGGCATGACTGGTCACAATACCCACTTGCTTTTTAATTCCTATAATCCTATGACAGTTGGATTTTGCCAGATAAACTTGAGAAAAGTAAAATCTCATTTAAAGGTTCCATAGAATAATATGTTAACTTGCAAGATAGGCTTAATATGGTGATACCTATCATATCTCACTATTCATGTAACCATACACTTGCCCAAAGCTTTCTGGAATTCATTAATCCCAATGCCCTGGACCAACTCGTTCTTACCCCCACTAGAGGTATCAACATCCTTGACCTGGTCATTACTAACATGGGTGACCGTTACTCTACACCAATAGTCAACTCCTCCCGGGTTAGATCCGATCATAAGCTAATCACCTCGGAAATCCACATCCCTCTCACCCCCCAACAAAGGTAACCACCATGAAATACTTCTCCAAAGCTAACTTTGGGCTCCTAAAAACAGAGGTGGCAACCATCACGGCACCCATGCAAATGGTGAATAGTTGCATTACCGCCATATCATACACCAATGCACTGTACGAACATGTACACAAATGCATAGATCTCGCTATACCCAATAGAAGTAAGACGCACTCCTCAAAAAAAAAAAGGAAGCCAATCTGGTGGTCCCCTGCCATAAACAAACTCTACAACAGAAGGAGGAAACTAATGTAGAATAAGGTGAAGTCCCATGACTGGAAAAGCTCCCATATCAGCCTCAGCAAAAGATTGAGATCCCTCATCAAATCCTCTAAAGCTAGCTATGAAAACAGAATTGCAGCAGATAGTAAAGACAATCACAAGGCCTTCAATAGTTATGTAAAGAATCTCCATGGCAATACCCAGATTTGCTCTGAGCTACTGCACAATGGTCTCTCCTATACTGAGCCAACAGATATTGCAAATATATTGGCGAACAGATTCAGTGCTACCTTTACCCCTCTCACCCTCCCCAAAAGGACCAGTCACAATACCAGTAGATTGGCAGGCACCCAGTATTACTGCTGCACAGGTTAAAACAGCACTGTCTAACGCCAAGAATACAGCTTCTATGGGACCTGACAGTATCCCTGGCTGTGTTCTACATGAACTACAGAGTGAACTGGCTCCTCACCTGTGTGCCCTGTTCAATCACAGCCTCACCTCAGGCTTTGTCCCTACTGAATGGCATACTGCTACAGTCATCCCTCTCCACAAAGGAGGAGTGACTACAGACCCCAGGAACTATCGCCCCATTAGCCTGATGAGTCTGGTATGTAAAGCTATGAAACGCATCATCATGGACCTAACAAACAAGGATATAGGGACTCTCCAAACTCTGGAACCTACACAGTCTGGTTTTGTAAAGGGTAGATCATGCCTCCTCAACTTGGTTGACTTCTTTGAGTCAGTCACCAGAGCTGTGGATGATGGTAAGGTGGTTTATACAGACTACCTTTATCTGGCCAAGGCCTTTGATATCATTCCCCACTCATGATTCATAGAAACACTTACTAAGCTAGGCATCAATCCTTACATCACTAGGTGGGTTGCAAAGTGGCTCACAGTCAGAACCCACAGTGTGAAAGTAGCTGACTCCAAGTCAGACTGCCGAACAGTCACGAGTGTAGTCCCACAGGGTTCGGTCCTGGTTCATCTCCTGTTTGGTAACTGCTTCTCTGAAGTACAGGCCAACACAAAGGGACTCTGGCTGACAAAGTTCGCAGATGATTGCAAGTTGAGAGCTATTATTAACTCCCCAAGTGATGCTGACATACTACAGAAATTCCTCAATAAGACCAATGACTGGTGTCAGAACCATGGCCTTAAGCTCAATGCCAAAAAATGTGTCTTCATCCCCTTTGGGAAAAACCCGATTCCCTTGAATTACCACATTGATGGTAATCCACTGAGCACAGAAGGTATTATAAGAGATCTGGGAACACAGGTTGACAGTAACCTCTTTTTTGACCACCACATTGCTACTGTGTTCAGAAAGTCCTTCTATGTAACACATCTCATTACTAAGGGTTTTGCATCCAGGAGGAAAGAGGTCATTGTCTCCCTCTACTCTTCCCTCATTAGGCCAGTCAATGAGTACAATGCCCCATTTGGCATGTACCTCACTAGGCACCTCCAATAACTGGAAAGGCCACAAAAGTACCTCACAAAGAGGGTCCTAGGACGTAAACACTTGTCCTATATGGACAGACTCAAAAAACTCCAACTATTTTCTGTCTCATATCACCTACTTAGAGGCGATCTCTGCTTGACTTACAAAGCCATGTCTGACTCAGCTCTGTTAGAAATGCTACATCTAAAGGAATGCTAATCCCTCCGCACCACATGCTCCAGAGACCTCAACCTCATTACCACAATCAACAGAACATGCTGGAGGGACAGGTTCATAACCCAGAGACTGCCCATGCTATGGAATAGACTACCCATACGTGGCAAGCAGAGCACCTCATTGGCCCTCTTCAAGAGAAATCTTGATGAGTGGATGGAAAATAGAAAATTCACCCCGGGGATCACTCCAGTGGCTCTACTCGACAGAGGCACTAGGAGCTAAGGTTGGGTGGCACGATGCCAGGTAATCCTGTGGGCTAGGCTTGTAAAGGCTCCAGAGCCATTAGCCTAGTATACACCTATGAACCTATGAACTTACATGGGAATACATGGAAAAAGTGAATACTATACAATAAGGGGTATATATTAGAAGTACAAGAAGCAGTGAATTCAAATCTGGACCCCACAAGTTTATTTGGGTTCCCTCCACAGAAATCAATTTTTTGTCTAAATTAATGGATCCTACAGAAATTGGAAATGTTAAATGATGCAAATTAGAGCATAGGCAGAATTGTAAGAAAAGGTTTAAAAAGGGCATGGAAAGAAGTGCAGACCTCTGTAGTTAGCTTAATGGCAGAGATTGGTGGAACTGGTGGAGAAAGAGATACCACCTACGTGCTTGCAGTGCAGATAGATAGCACACCATCTATGTCACAGAAGCAAGACAAAGAGAATGTTTCTTAAGAAACAAAAAAGGTATCAACTCTGGTAGAGTTTTAAATAGAATCTAGAAAAAAAGTTGCCATTAAAAAAGGAATAATTAGTACAGCTTCTAAAATATTGCATGATAACTATAAGAATCAATCAGTGGAGGTTAGAAAGGATTGGGAGGAGAGCGTGGATAACCAACTCACAAAGAAACAGTGGGAGGATATATGTATGTATTCAAAATATGCAACAAACTCTGGAATATTTAGGATTTATAAGGAAATGTTTACATAGATATTTTATACCCCAAGTAGACTCCAGAGAATTTTTACTCGGGCAGACGGTAAATGTTGGAGGTGTGAAGGGGAAGTAAGAGGTAATTGGGAACATATTTTCTGGGAGTGTAGTGAGTTGCAGACTTTAATGATTCCCTGCAGGATGTACTGTTGGAAATAATGGGTGGGCAGAGTGGTCTGAAGAGGGAAATGATTTTTCAGAGCCAGAATTGCCTAGACATGGCAAGGCCTTGCTTTATCTGATAATGGTGGCTGCCAAAAAAGCAATTACTAGAAAATCAGAATCAAAATCTAAACACACTATACTGGAAGTAGTGACTACAGTAACAGTGAAAAAACAACTGAGATCTTTAGAAAAGGGTAGGTGCAAACTACATAGGATAAAATAGGAATTGTGGGAATAATAAATACATGGGAGGAATGAGGTCTAAAAGGTGGCAGAACTTATGAGCTATGTAATCTTTGAGTGAAAAAGATTGGGTAGATTATACGTGATGTATAACGTCTGTGAGTGTATCAGTATGTTTTTTGATGTAAAATACTTTGCAACTAGGATTATGTCGGTGTGGTTTATTTTCATTTATAAAAATGTACGATTGCCTATGTAGTAAGTGATGGTTTAATAAAGATATTTCTTGTTAAAAAAAGGCAGAGATTGAATATTTTATGTAATAGTTCTTAGCTTATATGATATATAGCAATATATGTGAAGTATAATGTTTGCTATCTTAATATAGTTTGATTACTTTTATATGAATCTAAATTTGCCTATGTCACAAGTGATAATTCAATAAAGATGTTTAAAAAAAAAGCAAAAATGATTATCTCAGGACTGTCTGATAGAACAGATATGTTTCAGCACCATATTAAAACCATTCCAGGAGATAATTTAATGTATAACCTTACAAATTACTAGAGTCATAGAGAAAGAGGCTTTAAAAGAACTAAAAAAATGCTTCAGATGGGGGTTGACACAATAGTCACAAATAAATGGGACAGGCCTATATTTTTAATCCAAAAGCCTGATATCGCAATTAGGCTTAATAATGACTTAATGAAACAATATAGCATTTCAAAATTTGATATCAAAATAATTTCTAATGCAGATGAACTACTAAAATGCTGAAGAAAGCAAGATTCTTAGCCATAATAATTGGGCATTGTCAAATCCCTCAATTAGCTAAATCAGGAAAAACACAGCCTTTTCAACTCCTGAAAGCTTATTTCAGTATACTGTCCTTCCTGTGCAACTAAAACAATTCTCTTGCACCATTTCAAAAATTGATGGACAGTCATAAGAACCTGTGTCACATAGGCTGCCACTTACCCAGATCATTTTATTTTATAATATGGCAATTAGAGCTCACCTCCAGCTAAGGGACAGGCTATGTTAGATTGAGACAAGCCATATACACAGTCAGTGCTTCCAAGTACTAGTTAGGCATGGCAGAGGCTAGATGTAGTGAGAAATTCACCTAATCGAGGCACTAAGATGCAGGGCTATGCTACCCGCAGTGTACATATTGTGGAGTCTCTTCTCCTACAACCCATGATCCTTTCACCAGCTCTAAGATTGTGCAAACTGAGAGAAAAGACAAACATTTAAAAGAACAGAGTCTCACATTTTCCTTTTTCTGAGTTAAAACTCGGTGGTACAGAAGTCAGCATTGCTGCCTCACAGCAAGAGGCTCTTCGGTTCAATTATTGGCCAGAGTTCCTTCTGTGCAGAGTCTGCATGTCCTCCCTGCGGCTGAGTAAATGATAAAGACATGCAGGTAGGTGCATGTGCATGTGAGTGGGCCTTCTGTGAAGGTTGGGTGTCAGGCTGGCACCTTGGCACCGTAAAAATCGACTGCCAATCATTAGCAGACCGGTGATCCACTGTGGCGACCCCTAACCAGGAAAAGCCAAAAAGACATTGCATTTTTTACAGCCTAGTGCACCTCCAGGCATTTATGCAGTTACCTCCTACTGCATCTTTAAACATGAAATATGACTTGTTCATATTTGCATTAATAATTCCAAAATCATGCTACATAGAAGGTTTATAATATTTTATCTTGAAGCATACATGATGGCAAACACAACTGTGTAAATATATTTGACCTCTGTCAATGAGCATTTGTTGGAACTGTAAGTTGATAACTTCATTTTTAAAGGCTCAAGCCACACCCACTGTGAGTTAAAGGTACACACTCAAAAGAGCTGTACTGGAAGAAAGGAATTAAACTATCATTGAAATACCAGTAATACGCTTTTTAACAAACTGCTATCCAAGACACTGAGATGTCCTTGTAGAGAAATAATGTGATGCTAACCTAGGTATAAATGTTTTCTGCCAACAATTTTAGTGGGCAGTATGAAGTTCACTTTTCACTTTTGACAAAGCATACAGAAAAGTGTATTGCACTAAGGGATATGTAACCTTTTTTTTGTGACAGACAAGTGGTTACCTCATTTCTAAAAGATGGTTCACAAAAGCATCACATTTAGCAGTTTTACATGGCAACACTTCTATACTAAAATATGCATGTGTTTGCTAACAGACCAGTTTTAAACTTCAAAGGGAGTCCTGGAAACCTGATATAGTGACCCTGGTTCAGCAGGTAGTAAATACAAGCACTTAAAATAATGGCTTTGCCATTGTGGAGACAAGATCAAAACCCCTTTGCACTGTTACATACAAATTATTGTTTGTACAATCAAAACATCAGATTTTTATTTGCCTTGGGTTTCCCTTTTTTGCAAGTCAGTGAGTGTTGCTTATATGTCCTGCAACATGAGACACCAACAAAGTTTATTGAAAGACAGCTAGGCAAAATTAGTCTGCTCCTGATAATAGCATTATTTTGAAATCATTTACAACATAGAAACTTCCTACATATTGTAACACTTGGCTTAATAGCCGTCAGATGAGCAACAAATCTTTTCTGAACCTGCCTTATTACCTTTCTTCTGATGATACGTATGTCAGCCTGGTGCCTGAGTTGTACAAGTTGTTTGCAAATGTTTATGAGCGATAGCTCTACAGGTACTGATATCATGACCACAAGTATTGGCGAGATCACGGAAGAAATAGAAATTCCAGCATGCAGAATGAATCTGCTACATGTTTAAGAATATTTAATAGCTAGTAGATCTTATGGAACCATATCCTTATGAGCTGTTTCATTGTGCCCGCTTCTTGATAATTTCTTTGCTAAAAGAAAAGGCCAATTTCACATTCTGTACTGGATTTAAATGGTACTTTTACCACTGGTTTACTGTCATGTTATAGACTAGCCTGTGTTAACATGCTGCTAAAAAGGCCCTTAGTCAATTAAATGTCCTTTAAACTGTTATCTTTTAACATTTGAGAGAAAAAAAATCAATGCATGTAAATTTCCGCATTCGCACAGCACAATGTGAACTTCAGGTATTTGCTTTAAACAGCTCAATTGAAACTCCAAATTCCTAAACTATGATACAGACTTTAAATATTTATTCTAAATTCCTCATTTAATACATTACCACTTCAATTGGCAAAAAATAAAATATACCAAAACTGTCTATGTTATCCCTTACAGCCAACAAAAAAATTAGTAAAAAGCAGTAGGGAAAACACCAGGCACAAGATTACCAGGCACTCCAAAAGCCACAGCAGTCCACTCAGTGTATTTTAAAAACGAACAGTCTTTTATTCACATCAAGAACTCCATAAGACTTAGCGCTTACGTCTACTGCACCTTAGACTTCATCAAAATCAATTAAGAATCATTCTTCACTAATATTTATACCATTTTCAAGCCAATTAATTCATTAATTAACAGCAACTACTTCATTAGCTTAAAGCAACAATAACAAACTACCATATATTTATTTATTTTAGTTTGTTAACCGGGAAAGTCCATTGGGCCAAGGTAGCCCATTTTCAATGGAGGCCCAAAGAGAAAAGCTCCAGACAGAAAGACAATATACAATATACACTGTATTAGTACAGCATATGAGAACAACAGTTTAACATTCAATATACAGCAAGGCAAGATTTTACATATCTTGAAATATATGAGCTGAGTCAATCACTTATAAGATATTAGCAAAAACAATAAATGTATGTTCATTTAATACACTACATGTATTTAGGCAAAGGAATTTTAGAGAGATGAATTGAAGCAGTAGCAGAGATTAGAGTAGAATAAAATAGGGATAGGTATCAGGAATCAGGTATGAGTCCCAGTTCTAAAAAACCTCCAAATATAAAACACTAAAATAAATAAACTGTGTGAATAACTGTTGTTATTCATAAGCAATATTAAAAACCTAAAACCAAAAACATGTATTTATGTATCAAACATACTATAAGATGTTCAAATGACAAGTTGAAACTTTACCTATATATAATATACTAGTAAAACATATTTATGACAATGATATACTCAAATACATATTATTTTATCTACCATTGTCTTAATTCCAGCACTGGTGTAATTGTAATATTATCATTAATACCAGGGGTAAATGTTGCATTTAGCAGCAACTGCCATCTCACCTCTCTCTCCTTCAACATAGCTTTTATATCCCCCCCCTCCCCCCCGGCTGTGATATAACTGTTGCTTTAAGCTAATGAAAAAAATAAAATATCTCAATATACTTCACTTATCAATAAAAGAAACCATAACTACCTCTCTATTGTTAAAGCTACTAGTTTCTCATACACTGGATGGGATAATATCTTTCTGAAGTACTCTACCATTTCAAGTTATTAATGTGAGATACCAACTCCCACCAGTCAACAAACTCAATGTAAAGTATCCTTACCCTCAATAAGAAGTGAAGGAGGAATTCTTTTACACCAAGCACCTTTTAATGCTCTCACTGGTTAAAAAGTTTTTTCCAAAGCATGCCCTGCAAGATGGAAAAGCTTATCTCAAGAAATTAGAAGCAATTTTAATTAAAAAAAACAGAACACAATGTATTATTATAAATGCAACAGTTTCCATGATCCATGTTAGTTATGTGACTCTATTTCATGCATTCTTTATTGATAGCTTTACTGGTTAACTAAATTTTCACATCATACTTTCTTATTTTACTCATATTTCCATTGTCCTACATTTATTTTAATTTAATGGTGGTATTCTATCATATGAATTAATGTTTTCTAGCTTGTTTTGTTAATAGTTCTTTCTATAATTTATTTACCAGGAAAATCCAACTTGGAACACAGCCAATTTTCAGTGGAGGCCCAGGGAGAAACATTCTAGATGCATGTTTTTATAATATGGGAGGAAACCAGAGCAAACCCACACAAATGCAGGCTCCACATGGAAAGCACCCTAGCTAAGAACCGAACCAAAAACCTCTTGCTGTGAGGTAACAACACTACCACTCCACCCATGTCTCATTTATTCTATTTTTGTTTCTAGTTTTACTACTATCCTGAATGAGTTTCTAAAAGCGCATGTATTGCATTTATTTCTTCATGTCTTACCATTTACATACTTTTAATTATTTGATGCTGCCTAACAATCTGGTTTGTAGATGGAAAGGGTTCTAGTGTTCAGTTCACTTATCCTTTAACAGCTGCAAAATAAACTCAAATACATTTGTCACATGTTCTATTCAATTTTTCTGCAATTTGTTTATTTGATGGATGGGGCGAAGGGGCAGGGGATGATAATACTTGTCTGAATGACTGAAATATTAAAACAAGAATTCAATTCCATGAGGAATAATTGCTGGCACACTGATTCTTTTACTACAACACATGATATGCACCCATTTATAGATAATGAGGTTGTAATCAGATCAGTAATAATGCTCAAGTTGAGGGGCCTCTGTCACACCTACAGGATACAGCTTCTTATTTACTCTATTCACAAATGTCTGCCATACTGCTACAGTTTCCCATGTAGTTGTTACTTCTTTGTGAAGTCTCTGACATTATGTGCACTATTGTCTTTGCATGCAGGTGCATAGAATTATAACCTGTCCACAACCTAATGCACCATTGTTTATAACTGATTGGATCCTTTTCAGCAGTTAACTCTTAAAAACTGAACTCACAGCTAGTTAGTAAATGAATGTGTTCTTAGGGTACATGATATATATATATATATATATATATATATATATATATATATATATATATATATATATATTTATATAATCCCAGCTGACTTGGAGCGGTTAAAGGAAAACTTTGTGCTATGTAGGCAAACATCTTACATAATGACATTACATCAGAATCTTTCTAACTCTTCTTTTTAAAATTCATGTCTAAAGAAATGCAGATGCTTGCCACCATTTCTGTGGGTTTCATTCAGCATGAGTATTACAATATCTAAACATTTTGAACCATTTTGAGATCATTACATCCAAAACATCCACCAAATATATTACTTTAAAAGTAACTGTGAACTTAATTTAATGGTTTAGCAATTACAAGAAAGTGATAACAGCTATACTGTCTAACTAATATGTTTGCTGAAAAATAGCTGTCTGCCCACAATTTGCCTGATGCAAGCAATTATCAGAAAGTGATTTATGGAAATATATTTTAAAATACTATGTTTACTACTGGGGTCTATATCACTTAATGAAAATATGTATTTGTTGAATACTTATTCATCAAACACTAATCAGAGAAACTCATTTAAGTGAACCCCAGACTTTTTACCAGGGTTAGGAACAATTCTCCCACCAGCACTCTGGACAGACACTGCGCTAAATCAAACCAACCCAATTATATATACCAACTTCAAGATCACACTACAGTGGGGCAAAGGGAAAAGTTGAGGTGATGGTCAAGTGCTTCCCTTTTTTCCAATAATAATTCTTTAATATTTTTCACCTTATACATACAAACATTTAAGCAAGAAATACACAGGTAATTCCCACACAAAATTTCTAACAACATTCCTATAACATATATACACTATTTACATGAATGCTTCCATATTATAACAAAGAAGTTCAAGTGAAGATTCTTATCACAAGGGATAATGTCTTATAATACTATAATTCCTGATAGGGTTAACTTTTATACTATATATAACTACTGAATTTCCTGGGCTCTGTACATTAAGCCAGTAAAATATTGAAAATGTGTTCCCAAATCTTCAGATTATTAATATGTTTGCTATGATTATTAATTAGTAGTTTGTGGGCTAATATATGTTTTATCGCTAAAATCTTGAAGTTGTCCCATAAAGTTTGAGATGAGTTTAGCCAATTAGTAGCTATGTAGAGTTTCATTAGCAAAAATATATTCATAAGTATGGTCAATTGGGATTTAGAAAGGTTATCTGGAGGGATATGCAATATCATAAATTCCCAAGAAAGCGTTGAATTTTGATATCCCATCTTTTGAAGTTGTAATTTTAAAGAATTCCAAAGTTTGTATATACATTTACAGCTCCAGAACATGTGTAGGAGGTCAAAAGTTTCATCTTTACAATATGGACACTTAGGAGAATTTTTAGAGTTAAATGTATGCAAGCTAAGACGTGTATAGTAAGCATTATTGAATATCATGAGTTGGGTAAATGTTAACTTTTGGAGGGAGATTGATTTTACTGTTAAATTAATTGCTTTTACTATTTTACTTTCTTCAATCAATGGTATTTTCTCTTTCCAATAGTTTAGCCAAGTGCTTCCTAACCCTGGGAAAAAGTCCAGTGTTCGCTGAAATAAATTTCACTGATTAGTGTTCGATGAATACGTATTCAATTAATACGTATTTTGATTAAATGGTATAGACCCTTACTACTGTGGAGCAGATGTGAATAAGTACTAAAGTATCTGTTGCAGTAAATACACTTTTAAATGGTTCGGCATTTAAAAATTGCAAACTATGCAAAGATTTCTCAGTTTGAATTGGTAATTTTGAAAGCAGACAATGTAATTAAGTTAGACCTCAACTTATGAAGTTCATAACTGTTGATTACTTAACCTCAGCACTTTGCTCCTCCCTAACTCAGTTGCTTATAGAAAATATTGAACAGATATTATAGGAGTATTGCTGAATAAACTACTGATATTCCCACTGTAATAAGTATAGCAGTCTAGAAGCAGAGCTTTGTCCTTCTACATGTAAGTAGGTAAACTTTACATTTGCAGTTTTGTGTTAATCATTGACTGAGACTGGGATTCATGAAAGAGGTGCACTTTGTATAAAGGAGCTGGTAGTTTAGGCCATATCTGTGGTACAGAGCAAAAGCAACTTGGCAATGGCTTTAATGTCTAGGGTTTGATTCACTATCCTGGAAACAGATTGACAGTTCTAGGAGGGATTTTAGAAATGGTCAATGCAGATCACTCATCTGGTTGATGTGTTCGCTAAGTTCCATTGCAGGAGGACTACTTGAGGGGAAATCCCTGAAATAAACTCCATATACACTGGGGCATAAGGAATGCAAACCCAGCAAAGTATCGCTTAGATGCCAGCAAGCATAGGAAATGCCTGAAAGTGAATATCTGTCGCTCAAGTAACACAGGAGCATTATTAGAGTAGAAGAAAACAATCACAGCATTTTCTAAGGAAAGTATCACACTACTACTCCATAAGTTCTCTGACTTCCCTTGCTTGTCCAAGGAATGTGTAGTGTCCACTCCAGCCCTCTCCTCTATGGGAATCGCTCTAGTCCAAGTCAGAAAGGTGCAATTGCAGACTAGTGGTAGTTTGGGGGTTGTGCATTTCTAATGGTCAAAACATCTCTGGCACTCTAATAACATGTATAAAGCAGCTACTGGCTTAAAAAAAGTAAAAAAAAACTGTAGATGTTAAGCAGATAAACGTTTTTTTAGGAACAGCAGTTTTATATTTACCATTAAGTCAGCCAAAAGCAGCTCAGTAGAAGAAAGCCAAGAAATGCAACTTACCCAATAGCTGATGCTGCTTGCAATTCAAGAAAGGCTGAATAATACAAAGCAAGAAACAGATTAGCACACACGGAAAAACTGCAAGCTCTGCCACTGCATCCTAAGCAACCACAGGCAAAGGCGGGGAACGTTGTGTATAAAAAACAGGATAAAGGGGTGTAGCATTAGAATCTATCTCTATGTATTTGTTTATTCATTGATTAATGTGTTTTGCTTTGTTGAGCTGTTTATTTTTACTAACTGGAACAAAATAGTTCAAAACAGCCCTATCTTCAGTGGAGTCCAAAAAGAAATGTCTGTTAGTCAATTAGACTTATGGAGAGAGAAAACAGTGAGTAGACACAACAGCTTAGAATACATTGTCCACATACTTATTATTCCACTAAGCTGCAATATACGCTGAGTACTAATGAAGTTAACAGATGGTCTGGAAATTCATTCATTAATTCATTGTTAGACATATACAGATACACAATGTTATGGTAAGTCAATTCAGTCATATTTATTGTTTGCAGAACAGAAGGAACAGAATGACAAGCTGTTACTCCCCCTTGACCGCTGTGGAAAGATTCTTAATATTTCTGGAGTTGCTGACACTTATGTCTCATTCATGAAGCCAAAAAGGTTCTCCACATCTCTAAAAGCACTGAAATGAGATATAAAGGCTTCCATTTTGATTATTCATATGTTCATCCCATTTCATGTGTAGCAAAATTTAACGATTAAATGAAGAACAGAAGGAAATGAGATAGTGTGTGTCTGTGTGCGTGCATGTGTGTCTGTGTGTGTGCGTGTGTGCGTGTGTGTGTGTGTGTGCGTGTGTGTGTGTATGTGAGTGTATGCGTGTGAGAAGTGTGCATAAGTCACATTTTTTTATAAAGTGAATAATTATAATGATACTGACCTTTAATAGTCAGGTAGTATCCCCTAGATAGAAAAATACAGATCAGAAACTGCATGCCTTTTCTGGACTAGCCACTCAATCGTTCAAAAATTGTCTCTAGGTATGTTGGTCATTTTGACTAATGTCAGTAAAAATAAACATCATTATTTGCCAGTGTTAAGTAGGCTGAGTACACAGCCTACTGCAACCTACACTAAGCACACATGCTAATAGTGGGTGGAGTCTATGTCCCTTTACTGGCCTGTGAGTACCCACCATAAAGATCCATATCTTTGAGGCTGGCCAGTGCTGAGTTGTCCAGCCTAGGTTACATGGTATAGTTTTGGTGAGTGTAAGCTGGATGTAAACCAACCAACCCTGCCAAATATGAGCTAAGGATTTCTACAGTGAACATAGGTTAACTGACAGGATGCAGCTTGGAAGTAGATAGATTGAAAAAGAGGAAACTGGATATCCTGTATATCCAGGAGAAAAGGTGGAAGGGCAGAACAATGAAGAGGCTTGGCTTGGGATCTAGAGTCTATTACTCAGGAGGTAGGCAGATTTGAAACAGAGTGGAAATTGCTTTGAGATTGATCCTTCTGAAGACTGCAGGAGATGTCATTAATATTAGCAGTGGATTCATGGCAATCAGACTCCATTCTAAGCATAGGAAAATATTCATAATCTCAACCTATGCAATATAGCAGGGTTGTGATGGTAAGAAAAATAATGCATTCAGGCAGCATTTACAGGACCTACTAGAAAGATCAAGACCACATGTGTTAATGTTAATAATGGGGGATCAGCATGCTCATATCAGGGCAGACAGAACAGGATCAGAGGAGTCCCTGGATCCATATAGGTAAGACAATAGGAATAAAGAACCATAGGCTATTTTAGACTTATGTATGGCAAACACATGGCTCTACAAGCCAGTCACAGGATCAATGTGCAACTCAGGTAGACTTCCTCCTAATAAAGAAAAGTCATCGGGATAGAATCAGAGATTAGAAAATCATCCCCAGTGAAGCAGTCAGCACATAGCATAACCTACTGATTGCCACAATTAGCTGCAAGCAGTGGTCAGAGAAACTCCTCATCCCAGGCTGAGAACCTCAAACTTGACTGGAACATTTCAAGGAAATAATCAGGACTCTTAACACTTCAGGATGAAGAAGAAAAAATAGACAGAGTCAAAAAGGAATGGCAGCATCTCAAAACAGCATGTGCAAAGCTTATAGAATAGATATTCAGCTAAGCCAGGTGTGGAAATAAGGTACATAAGGAAAGGACATGGTAGAATGCAGAAGTCCAGCAAATTATTGAAAGACAGGTGCAGCGAAATGTGAGAGACAGAAAAGATGGACCAAGCTAAGACGGAATACTGGCTATCTAACAAAGAGGCTGAGATAACATTCATGATACAAAAGGAGAAGAAGGCATCAGAGGCACTCTACTAGCTTCAGGAAATTGACAGAGCAGATTTCACAAAATAACTCTATCTGGTTGCATGGCAAAGACAGAAAGATAAATAAGATAGTCATTAGACAGCATCCATAATGGATACCAGCAACATTCTGCACTCCAGTCCACAATACTTCAATGACAGATACAAAGAGTAACAGCTTATGATGAAGAAAACCACACATTATCTGTACTGACTTACACACAGCCTATGATAAAACAGTAAGAAGAACCAACCCTAGAAGAATTAAGAACACTACTGAGAGAAATGATGTCAGGGACAGCAGCAGGTGTAGATGATGTCATGGCAGATATGATCAAGATGTTGGCTGTGTATGGATAGAATGGCTCCTTAGGGTTCTCTAAGCATCCCAAAGGACTAGAGAACAACACATTTCCATGCCAGTATATAAGGGGACAATCACACCTGTGGGCAGTATCAAACTATTGTCACACTGCATGAATGTGCTGGAGTGGATGACTGGTAAGTGAAAAGACAGAGTATGAGATGATCAGTTTAAACTCAGATCAGAATGCGACATAAAAGACCCAATGTTCAAAGTCCCAGAAATACTAGTAGAATTATTGCAGGCTATGCTCAAGCACTCAGTGATTCAAGCCTGAACAATTCTTAGCTCAAAGAGTGGTTCTCAATGACAGTTGGTCTGCAGTGTGGGAACTGCCTGGCTTTTAACATTGTTCCCACAGTGAGCGTAGGTGGCCAACCTTCCCTTAGGATAGGCGGCTATGACCATTTATTACCATTCTAGCCCCTTGTCTGATCTGTTCAACTCACATATCACTGCTGAACCATAGGTCAGCTGGGTAACAATAAGGTTTCTATCCCTTTATGCTGTGGTGCTTGGTCATGGATACTTTACTTTTGAATAGAGAGAATTAATGCTTCCAGGGAGTGCCAGAATTTAGATATAATAAAATCATATGTAAATTTGATTTTTTTCTCTGTGTTTGCTGTGCTCCGTGTCTGATTATGGAGCTCCTCCCCATGTATTTTATTTACCCATTCATCACCCTTCATGTGTGAGTGTAAAGCTGATTCATTTTTCACTAGGTGATGAGTGTTAAGTGTACTAGGGGCAAAGAGAAAATCCCCAAGGGGAATCTGCTTATTGACTGAACCCTAGCATGCCTTACCTTAAAGACAAGCATCTCTTTGCGATCTTTGTTCACACTCACACTTCCTTCTAAAAAGAGATGAACAGGCTAAGCCTCATAATTTGTCTCATCCGCCACACCTCCTCTAACAGGTAACCGAGAGGCTGAGTGAACTCTTGTCACCTGGGTTTTAGTCAGTGATTTAACTGTCTAAGCTAAAAGAGCTGGTAACCTGTTTGTACATTAAAATATCAAAACCAGTGAGAACCATGTATACTTTTTTTAGGGATCAACATTTCTGAAAAAAAAATCAAATAGGTATAAGGGATAAAGAAAGGCTTAAAGCACTTAAATGCTATAATTGCCTCTCCTTTAAAAGGTCCTTGCAACACAGTGATATATTTTATGGGAAACAGATGGTAAGGAGTACACTAAGTTCATACAAAACACCATTAAAAAGTTACCAGTACTGACATGGTTGTGAAATTGTCTATTTTTATGGTAGAACTGTAACGTAAGAACTTTGATTATGAAATGTTTAAAGTTTTTGATATCTTACTGTGAATGACTCCCATGAAATTGAAATGTAATTGCATAAAAAATCAATTTCCATACAATGTCAATTTTTAAGAAATGGTAAAAACACAAAGTAAAATTATTGAACAGATGATTTTCCTAAAAATGTTTTGTGAAATTATTTCACTAATGTTGGTAAGATATGTAAGTTGCTAAAAACTATAACGCAATAACTGCAGCGCTAACCCAGATAATTCTATCTGCTTGCAGCCTATTATAAATTGTGTTGTATGATTTAGTAGATACTTCAGTCTGGAATTAAAACTACTAAAATGTAGCCATTTATAATAAAATTATGTTAGCCATTACTCAGCTAGTTTGCTTTAGAACCAAGTCTTTGATGCCTGTCATAGGACTTGAAAATAAAATTGCTTTAGTAGTTGAAGAGAACTGTATTAAAATGCAAATTGCCAGCTGTTAATATTTCTTCAAAACCAATAATCCCTTAAGGCCACTAATATGTCAGAGTAGTTAATGGAAAAATGTCCCTGAGGCAGAATGGCCTTTCTAAGTTGATTCTTGATTAAAGTTAAAATTCTATAGAAAAAAAAGACATAAATGCAGTTCTGAATCAACTGCTGTACCGTTTGGAACTGGCAAGGGGAGAGACAAGGTCACAAAATTTTAACTTGCATACTATTCATTTCAGAATTTCAGATAGCTTAAAATATTGTTAGAGAGTATGTGCGTATTCATAATAAAGGTCAAACGTTATCGGTAGTGAATCAAAGTACGGGCATGGAAAACACGTGTCATACCAGGAATATATTACATTTTAATATGGACTCTGAATACAACATACAATGAATCTGTCTGAAATGTGTCACCTTAGTATTATTTTTGATAATTCTTCATTGATGTTTGCAGTTTTCTCATTCTTATTTTCCTGCATTTTAAAATTGATAAGCACTAAGAGTATGAACATCTGCATAGCTATATTGCAATGGATACACTATTATTCTAAATAAAGAATAATTAATGATTCCATTAAATCGCTGACACATTCATGAAGATTGATGATATATTTGGAAAATGAATACCTGCAAACAGGATGCGCATTTCATCTTAATGTTCCATATGTTCATTAAACAGTTTTTGAAATACCTGATTCACCTAATACACATGCTGAAAAATAAAAAACTGGTACTATTGTTGCCACTGAGGTTAAGAAAGCTAATCATCTAAAATGAGAAAGTAAGTAATACTGAATGATTAGTATAACCCCGTACATTATCTGTTTCATAATAAAAGTATTCATTAGAAGTATTCTATTTAAAACACAGTGTATACCACTGAAAGCATTTAACCCATCAGTGAGTAGAAATCATATCCTTAGTAAAGCATAGATTACAAATTTTGTTCAGAATACAGAACATGCAGATGGAATGTTCCTAGGAGCAGAGCTAACATTACTTTAAGTAACTGTGTCATCACCATGTGCAATGGGGCAAAGTAAAAATATATTCATGTTGTCACCTGATTATCAAGAGGATGCTTATGTCACAATAATTTGTGCTGTATATGTAACCTGCAATTAGATATAATTTTATATTTAAAATGATTATATTCTTGTGCAGCTACCATATTTGGAAAACATTTAGCAGTGTTAATGTGTTTCCCGATTTACCATTTTCAAGCTGATTATGTCCTTATAACCTATTATATTTTTGAAATTCTGTTCACATTAGAATGGTACTTTTGTAAGTCTGAGCAAATTGTTTTAAAGAGAACTAAACATTGCTTTCTTAATTTGCATTTTATTTTTTCTGATAATCTCAGTCAGAAGAAAGCATCATTGTATTTGTTAATTCTAATTGCGCAAAACACTGGTTATTGTATATTTTTATTATTCATGATTAGTGAGCCCCTGGGGTTCAATAACATCTACACTAAGTGTTCACTAAATGTACCCCATTCTGCGCAAGCAGACAACACAGACATAACTCACACCTTCTTCCTTCTAATTTTAGTTTTCCTACTGATTTTCTTACATATCGGGGGGGGGGGTTCATAAAGGTTACCTCAAGTATAAACTATATGTACACTTACTGTAGTCTTTCTGGGTGACTAGAAAGCACAAAAAATGTGTTAGGGATCTTCTTGAATACAGATCATATACATTTAGTATAGATGTTTAATCTTTCTTTGGTGTGAAAACTTAAAGTAATATTTACAAATACCCAATCTGTACAATGAAGCACATTAAAAATTCCGCACTGAAGCAAAGCAATAAATAAATAAATGAAAGAAAGAAAATGAAAGAGTTGAATGCACTTATACCTAGATAAAAAAGTGCCCAGCCCTGGCAAAGGCACTAGGGTCAGGGCTGGTAGAGCGGCTGGTGCAGAGTCCTCTAGGAGTGGAACAGATCTTGCTATTGTTTTAGACCCTGATTCACTAGGGGGCCCCATTGTAGCAATAAAAATAGTCTACAAAAAGTTTAAAAAATAACCAGCCAGAAAAAGATACCTGGAAACAGGGAAATGGAAATTTGAGGACAAAAAAGTTTGTTTCTTCTATGCAACTAACCCAGAGTTCCTGAAAAGGGGTTACGATTCAAGAGCAAGAGGAAAATACAGAACTGAAAAAACATTGAAACAGAAAAAAATGGCAAAGATTACAGATGCCAATTTAAGAATTAAAGAGAGAGGAACTGACTAGAGAGAAGATGCGAGACTTAATATGGTGCCGATTATATGCAGAAAAGAAATCAATGTTAACTAATAATCATAAAGCAAACTCAAAAATATTTAAAAATACATCTACGCAAAAGGTACCCAGACATGGTACATTTTATAAAAGGAGACTAGTAACGTAGAATTCGAATGTAACCACAAGCAAACAGTTTCATGCAGAAATGAAGGAAACTGAAAATAAAGTGATAGATTAGTTATGAAGTAAAGAATTTGAATGGGAATCCCAGACACAAAACTCACTTCAGAATGGTGGTTTATTTACAGGTATAGTTTGAAGAATTGACAGAGGAAGTAGAGCAGTGTAGTAGTAGAGAAAATAACTTTTTAATTCAGTTAAATGTTGAAGGCAGTAAAGATGTTTCACAAAAGGAAATGTCACAGTCATTTCAAAGCTATTTCCACACAGAGACAGAGCAGGAAACACAAACTATAGAATAAACTCTAAATCAAGAAGAAAAAAATTTAAATAAGACCTGCTGGATTTGATAGAAATATGTATGAAAGAACGAGGCCATTAAAAGTGAATAATTGACAGATTGTCAAAACATAATAAGGTAAATTAATAAAGTAATTTGAACTATAAAGAGAGATCCACATGATAGAACAATTAGGGAATAAGAAACACATAGCAGACAATTATTCACAAGAAATCATAAATTAGTAAAGGAAAATAAGGGGGGTGATAGATTATGACCATGGAATCACTGACAAAAAACAGTTGCAAAACAGTTAAGAAAAGAAAGTATCATTATTGAAAGAATACAGAAAAGGAAACTGGTGTATAAATTATTAGAAACGTGAATAAGCTAACAGTGTTTCCAAAACTGGGGTCTGCAGACCTCTGGGGTTCCATAATATAAATTCTAGGGGTCCACGAGCTCACTTGCACCCATCTGGATTTTGGGCATCATCCGCGACCAAACCCTGTAAATGGAGAAAGAAAAGTTGCACCGCTCATCCACAATTTATTAACAAAAAAAAAAAAAAGACAAGAAAGAAACTTTCCTGTTTGCAGCTGAGCAGCTTAATTTCCTCATTTGCAGCTAAGTAGCTGTTTGCTCTTAGTTTTTAGAGGAAAAGAAGAAGGAACAGTTTCCATGTTTGGGGCTGACACTAAGCAGCTACTCACTTGCCCTGTGATTTCTGCCAGCAGTTAGAACTTGGAGGGAAGTTTAAACAACTATTCTGTTCACTCCAATTAAGACAGGTCCTGGATTTATGTTGGTCATTGTATGGGTATGGGTATGCTTTCTTTCCTTTTCCCAGCAAATAGAAATGAATGCACAGCTGGTGATGAATCCATTGACAGAACTTGAAGGAATTTTTTTTTTTTTTGTTATCAAGGCTTGAATAAGAAATGGTGCATGAGTGTTGCTGTAGGTGTGTGTGTGTGTGTGTGTGTGTGTGTGTGTGCGTGTGTGCGTGTGTGCGTGTGTGCGTGTGCGTGTGTGTGTGTGTGTGTGTGTGTGTGTGTGTGTGTGTGTGTATTTGTGTGTGCAAGAGGGAAAGATGTCTGTGTAAGAGGTAGGCAGCATCCCTTCACCTGTCCAGGGTTCTGTAGAATGTCTACATTTTTGCCTCATATTTTCAGTCTTTTTCTAATAAAAGTGTGTTTTTCTGGAAAATCCCTTGCAAATCTTTGAGTACTGAAGTCAGAAAATAATGGCAGACATTTGAGCTTTAGACTTCTTAGCCTTCAGAAAATTCATACTAATGCAAAACGTGTAGTTTTATTAACTTTCTAAGTTTATAAGAGCAAGAATTAAAATGTCTCCTTAGATTTGGCCCTCTGTCCCCCCATTAAGACCGATACATTTTTCAATGAATTTAGTTTCAAGTGAATTTTCAAGGAATTGTGAACTTCAAGGGAAGATAATTTTACTGCTGCTCATGCCAAGTCTGTTTACAGTGTGCAACTGCTTTGTTTAGCTAGCTAGCAAATGGTATCACTATTTTGGGAGAGGCCTTTAAACTAGTGTTAGTAGCACAACAGGTAGCATACTTGCATTTTAATGTGGAAGGTTGTGAGTTCTACTCCCATAGCATGTTGATACTGTGTTGCATTTTTAGGGGTGGGTACAGAAGTCATGAATACATCCTCTTTTGGATGAGATGCTTAGTAACTACGAACCTGTTTTCAGTTTGCCATCCATGCAGTATACCAGCTTACCATTTTTTAATGTAACATAAGTAGGCAATTTATTCTTCAAGGACAGCAGGCACTGACTTTGTAGATGAAACACTGAAATAAAGTTGTTTGCTAGCAGCAACCTTTTTATTAGTTACAGATCTCTTTAAGGTGGAATTTTTCAGATGACTTACTTCTGCAGAAATTGTACATATTGACTGATATTGGTGGATTATAATGACAGACGTTTGAGTGGCCTTTTACAGTTGAAATGTTCTGAAGTGGCCAGTTTTGTCATTATCGGTTCATATATTTTGTTTCATTGCTTACTGGAAAATGTGCAAAACTATACATTTAAAACAAGTACTACCAAGTGGTGCTGTATTATAGAAGGGATATAATTTAATTATTGTGTATTAAAATTTAATTATACAATTAGGAAGGTGAATCAAAGAACTTTTGCATGGTCCTAAAAATGTTCATAAGGGAACTATGTTTTGAAAAGAGCCCAAAGGTAAACTTAATCCACCACTGGCCAGATGCATTTTCTTTGAATGTGGGTTTCAGTACTGTTTCAGTGAATGTGAGTTTCAAAAGTAGATAGGTTTTAATGTGATCTGTTTTCATTACGAGACTGCATTGCCTTGTTTAGGTTCAGCAAATGTCTAGCAGTGTTTGTGGTATAAATTTTGAATTACAAGTTTTAAATTAAATCCAAATATCTGTAATCATTGTAAAAGTAAAGCAGAAAACAGTATGCACACTGAGAATTTTGAACAGTGTTTATGGCAACCGGGGAGAAATAGCCAAGTAATGGGACACTAAAATGGCTGCATGGTGGGGGGGGGCTGATTGGGGGGGGTCCAAATGTAACGTATATGTACCACCACCTATAGGGATCTGCCAAAATATTTCCTTTATAAAAGGGGTCCTCCAGCTTGCAAAGTTTTGGAACCACTGAGCTAAAATAAAAAAATACATCAAAAGAGATCTGGATTTGAGTTATACAATCTCTAACAATAAACTGAAAATCTCTGTGTAGGCTAAAAAACTTCGGAGCTACACTGCAAAATATAAAGAAAGGATACAAAAAAAAAAAAGTTTAGTAATGATCCAAATAAATTTTGCAGGAAGTTAGGAAGAAAACAGCAATAGTTGAGATATCACCAAGAGTGGAGAAAATTAATACATGGTGGAGTAATATCTGTGCTAACTCACATGAGCTCAGTAAGGAGGCTGAGTGGATGACAGAAGTAAAACAACAATGAAGAGACTCTGATATAAAAGATATGGATTTGAATGAAGTAACTCCTACTGATATAGAAATAAAGCTAAGAAAGGCTCAAATGGAAAATGAGAAATGTGAGGTCCAAATACTGTACCGAACTTTTGGTTAAAAGTATTGTCATCTTTACCCCTTGATTTAGCCTCAAGTAAAAACTATTTATACGTACCACAAAGAAATGGCACACAGGCAAAGGTTAGAGTTACACAAACCAAACTTGCAGAGAACAAAGAATGACTCCAAACAACCACAGCTGAGGATCTGGCAGTTTAATGGAAACACCATTTAAAAAACAAGGAAAGTGCTTTTGGAACAAGATTTGTTTTTCAGACCATAAAAACATGTTAAAACAAAGAGTCTAAATAGTACAACCAATCAGACACTAGAGAAAACTTAATTAGAGTGATGTCATCTACCACAGAAAATGATAATTCAACCAGTAAGTTAACTTAAAAAAGCCAAGCCTCAAAAGTGTAACACCCACTCAGTGCTCAGAATAAGATAAGTTTTTAGTTTGATAATTTTGAGTATTGTGGATGCTCTGATCTTGTTTATATGGCTATCTGCACTACTTGTGATGCATTCTATATAGGAAAGATGAACTATACCCTTAGGGACAGTATTTCAGAGCATGTTTATGATATTCATAGGAATAGAGATACTAATGCTTTGGCAAGACATGTCAGAGCAGGAGATACTCAACATTCAAGATACTAGAAATGTAACTGAGAAAGAAGAACAGACGTGAATTCTGAAGCTTAAATCTTATTGTTAGCCAGGCTTGAATGATAACATGAGTATTAAGCCTTTTCTTAAGAGTCGCCCACTGAAGCACTGAGTGGGTGTTAAACAATGTTCCATATTGGATTCACAGCTGTGGTTGTTTGTAGTCATCCATTGTTTCTCTATTTATATGTACACAATGAAAGGATGCTGAACTGGCTAACAATGGGGAAAACTATATTCATACTTATAAGTGAAGGTACAGATCACTCTACGAATTATCAAACAATAACCTGTCTCCCAACAACATTTAAGTTATATACAGGAACAGATACAGATAGAATATACAGCTATTTATATAAAAATTCAGTCATGGCCATGGAATAGAAGGGGAATAAAAGATATTCATATGGAAAAAGGATAATCTTTTGTTAAACAAAGCCATAATGGAGACCTGTAAAAATAACAGGAATCTCAATATGGCATTTATAGATTATAAGAAAACATTTGATAGTATTCCTTGCTCCTGAATTATAGAATGCTTACAGATGTACAAGATCACTCACACATTGGTACATTTATTGTAGTTAATATAAAGAAAAGGCAAGCCACCTTGCTGTTGAACCACTAAAAAGGGCAAAATGCTATTCGGGGCATGAAAATCCAGCATAGAATATTTCAGGGTGATTCTTTTTCACCATTATTGTTTTGACTTACTCTCAATCCATTAAGCTGTTTACTCAACAGCCTAGGACACAGATTCAGTCTGACTCCAAGAAAATCATCAGCTGAAAGGATATCTCATCTACTCTTTGCGGATTACCTAAAACTGTATAGTTTATCAGATAAACATCCGAAAGAGCAACTACAAGATATTAAAGCCTTCTCAGACGACACACAAATGTCATTTGTTTTCAAGAAATGTGCAAAAGCAACATTTGTGAGAAGAAAATTGAAGACATGAAAAATATACAACTTAGGGAGGAATGTGATATAAAAGATTTGGAACAAGAGGAAGTATACAAATATCTTAGAACAGATGAAGGGACAGTGATACAGCATGAAAAAAGGAGAGCAAACGTCACTAAGGAATATTTTAGAAGACTAAACATAATACTTTAAACTGCTTTGACACTAGGAATAAAGTTCAAGTTATAAATTAGTTTGCACTTCCTGTTTTAATTTATACCTTTTGGGGTAATTGGCTGGGCACAAAATGAGCTGGATAAGCTTGACAGGAAAACAAGACAATTGTTCCATGCCCATCAAATGATATACAACAACCAGTGTTGGCCAAGATTATATACTCCTTGGTCTGAATGAGGCATGGGCCTCCATGAAATTGACTACACATAAAAGTTGGTGGTTATGGGATTGCATACATATTTATTGATATCATCAAATGCAAACATATTAAAGGTTCTAAGACATGAACAAAATAAGTCCAAGATTACCTCTTTGCTTAGGCTAGCCAAAGCCTTTAGGAAAAAAGCAGGCATGGAAGTCCAACCAAATGTAGGTAGAAAAACAAAATGGCAGCAGAAAGTGCAAAAAAGCAAAAGAAAGAATAGTAAGTCCATTCCCATCAAGGTAAGTAAAAGTCTAAGCATTTGGAGAAATTAAACAAAAATCAAAGCACAGTCCAGAAATATACTATGATACTGTGATGAATGGGCTACTGTCACAAAACAGCACCTAGTATATGTGCACAAAGGATGCCAGTGTGCAAGAGATCACTGCTGCACAACTCACAAAGAATGCCAGCTATGTGCCAATGCATAAACAATAGTGCAATATGTACAAGCAGTACACAGGCATAACTGCAGAGAAATACAGCACACACGGATAGTAGTCCATTAATTGTAGCAAATATGATTAAGACTGCTGAAGCTATAAATCCCACCAAAAGATGCATTGACCGCATGCAAGGTAAGAAATATGGTCTTGACTACCTGTCTGTGATGCTTTCTGTGAAGCAGCAGGATCAATATTTTTGAATAGAAGAGCAAACAGTAGACACTCTGTGTAATCTATGAAGATAGATTAATGCACATAGTGCTAGGGAGAAGGCGATATTGCTACAGACCCAAGTCATAATCATTGTAACAACTGTAGCTTGAGGAATATTCCAGATGTATACCAATAAAATTACTTAGGTATTACAGCCATCCTCCAGATGGATCTGAGAGTATTTTCCAAACTGTCTGATGCAACATGTAGCAACAAGTAAATAAATACTGAATACACTGTGGAGTGAACACCATAGGTGTATATATTCCAGAAAGTGCCTGGCCTGCTATGTGTAAGTTATCGCAGTGGATGCCACACATTGCAGTCAGGAATACTTCTATTGCTGTGTATCTGTATACATTAACAGGCATGAATATTATTCCATTAAGTATCAGGTAGAATATGACCACACAGGACACATCACTGATATGTGTGCATGCTATGCTGGGGGAAGTCAAGATGTCAGCAAGTGGTAATACAATATTTTGTATCACACATTTGACAGTGGTCTGGTCCCTCACTATTGGCTTTTTAGTGATGCCAAATATTCCTTGATACAATGTCTGCATAGCATTGTATGACTGCCCCACAAACCCCAGAAGAGGGCATTTATATGCTGATGGGTGTGGCATAAATATAGTTAAATGTATGTTTGCCAACCTCAGAATGAGGTTGCTACACCAAGACGACTCAGTGGAACCCTGCAATGTACATCAGCTAAGGTATGCAAAGTATTGCCCACATGTCACAAACTGTACAACATGATCAAGACATCCTTTACCATACCAAACACAGTGAGTAACCAAGGGACTCAGGCAAAGGACAAGACAACACAATCTATTGGCCCCCTGTTGAAATCTAGAGACTTGGGTTCATAGGTTCATAGGTAAGTACTAGGCTATCTGCCCAAGGGCATTTATAAGCCTAGCCAGAATGTGTTGGCTTTCGCCACCCCCTTAGATTAGTTCCCTGTGCCTCTGTCCAGCAGAGCCATCAGTTCCCTGTGCCACTGTCCAGCAGAGCCATTATTTCCCTGCGCCACTGTTCAGCAGAGCCAGTGCAGTGAACCCCAGGGTAACTTTTCTGTTTCCCATCCATCCGTCAAGGTTTCTCTTGAAGAGTGTTAGTGAGGGGCTCTGTCGGATGTATATTGGAATCCTGTTCCAAAGCATGGGGAGTCTCTGGGATAGGAATCTATCCCTCCAGCATGTCCTATTTATCGTTGTGGTGAGGTTTATATCTCTAGAGCGTGTGGCTCTCTGGGATTTGTTTTTTTTTTTAGGTGGAACATGTCCATCAATTCTGGGTTGGACATGGCTTTGTATGTCTGGCAGAGATCACCTCTGAGTAAGTGGTATGCAACTGAGTACAGCTGGAGTTTCTTGAGTCAGGCTGCATAGGGCATCTGTTTGAAGCCAGTAATCCACTTGCATTGTCAAGTCCTGAGATACTGAAAAAAAAAAAGATTACTAATACAGGAGAAAAGCAAATATCAAACATCACCCTTGTCTTCTCTTTCAAGCTTCTGTATTTTGCAGGGGGCAGGTTTCCCTCCCCCTCCCCCCGACCTTATACATGCCAATGATGAGCTTGTCATACACCAGAGAAAAGATAATATTCTGAGAAATGAAAGTCTTAGACTTAATATATGTAAGTCTGGATTTCTGCCATTCAGTTTCCACATTTCAAGGCTTGAACATGGATTTCCTAGGATTTTAAACAGTCTTAGTATTTGGAAAGGTATATTTTGCCAAGAGCAAAACAGCAAAGATATGTAAGGTACAAATGCATACAGTATGGAAAGTGCATGCAAACAAATATATGGACTTATACAATGTAGTGACTGGAAGACTGATTGTGATAAAATAACATGCAAGGGAACAGGCCTGGTATAGCATAATTTCCCATGCAGTGTGCGGCAGAATACAGCAGACTTACTGCAGATAGGCTCTGCAGCTGGCAGGTCACATAGTGTGTTACTGCTTTTCCTGACCATAATCAAGAGAACAGGTGATGTTCTCAGCCACACTGATATCACTTTCCTGATGGTCCATCTACTCATCTTTCTTATTCCTGCATCCCTTTTGTTCTGGATAAAGTACCTTTCTGGCCACATGCACTAATGCCTGCAGCCCCCACAACAAATACTGTAGGAGATGGGATTCCTATAGATATAATTACCCTGTGTCACCTTCAGGGAGGTTTGTTGAGCATGATGACAAGCACTGATACCACATGGCTCATCTGTGGGGTATCTCAAGGAATAGCCTTCTGTGGGATATGACATATATTGGCTGCTGCTGTTGTAGTACATCTGCCTGTCACTGCACCAGGTCATGGACAGTAATGTTCAGGTTGTGACTATCATAGAATAGTCTAGAAAGGGCATTTGTCTGCAGGTAGAAATGCTGGAGAACAGAAGCATCATGATGTGCTCTGTGTATATGGAAATCATGCAAAAATGATCAAATGAGTATTTAATTCTCTGCTACTTTCTCTGTGTCAGTCCATGCAGATATGGTTACTTGCAATAGTCTTGCATGATGTGCAAGGGACTCACTTATAGCAACATTTGTGATAACAATCTCCTCCCACAAACAAGGCTGCTCATGTTGTTGAGAGGCCACATCTTGTACATTTGTATCTGGCTTGTGTACACTGCATATCAACATGCTCAGCTCTAGATCTGAGCTACTGTAATATAGGCTTTGCCCATGCATCACATCTCATCTTTATCCTGTCTCTGCAAAGGTATCCACAGAAGGTTACACGGAGCCACATATGCCCAACAGATAGATCACCACCTGTCTGTGGCACCTGTTATCTGTTGCTGTAGTCCAGCAGGCTCATCCTGTACACAGCTTCCACAATGGCCATGTCCAATATGCAGCCAGACAGTTTGTAGCAGACTTCATCATGATGACAGCTAAAGTGCCACCATCAGTCTGATATGTGGCAAAACAGTAAAAGTCATATCCACTGGATCCCAGCTTCACATCATCCCTTGAACTCTCCACAACTTGCTGTGCAATGGATGCAGGTGTGTCAGAACATGTAAGGGACAAAAACAGCCGGTCATGCAGAGTGTACCCCCTCAAAAAATATAAAGCGCTATTATCATACAGCACCTCCCAGAAAGTGACGTGTGCAGTTGCCTTTCAGGGAGAGTGCATGCAACTTGAGACTGTATACCTGGAAGTTGCACAACTGAGTCAACACAGGGCATGCTTATGCCACATCAAATTATACCTACATTAGTAGTAAGCACAATCACACTAATCTATGCTCCATGATGTAGTAACTCATACACCAGGAATGCCAGGATAGAAACTTCTGAGATAAAGCACCGCAACAGACCTAAGTTGCATTCTTTGCAGCAAACCTCATCACTGTCTGAGAAGAGCTGCATGATAGTCCATATATTTGGCCTGTTCCATCACATCATTTGTCTTCCTCTAGTAGTCATTCCTAAGGCAGTCATAATCAACAATAACGTTCATGTTCACCATCACTTTAGCCTAACTTCTCAATTGCTGCTCTTGTTTTGCTATTAGTAGGTACCATCCATTTTATAACATTTCAGTAAAACCTCTGTTTCCTGCTTGGAGAAATTCACCTTTTGTTTGCATTCAGACAATACTAGTAAATGTCTGGAACTCAAACTCATAGTTATGAACTGGGTTACTCAGTAATTGAGATGGTGCGCTGACACAGCTGTGTGGTGTTAAAATTATATTAAACGCTTGTCATTCACTGCTATACTGTTACTTCACTGCTGCCTATTCCTGCATTCAAGAAAGCTGTACCTGCTCTCATGATCTTTGCACCCCAGTAATTGAGATGATGCGCTGACACAGCTGTGTGGTGTTAAAATTATATTAAACTCTTGTCATTCACTGCTATACTGTTACTTCACTACTCCCTATTCCTGCATTCAAGAAAACTGTACCTGCTCTCATGACTCTTTGCACCCTTGTAAATATTTATTTATATTATACAACCTAACTTAGTTATCACAGCTGCCTGTGCATGTTCACTCACGCACAGTATATCTGTAGGCTATACTAAGAGTTGATGCACTGGCAGCATACATCCCGATGTTTATCAGGAGGTTGTAGCTATTCTACTGTACAGCAGTGCATCTGGGTGTAAAGAAGGGTTCCTTACTTTTTTTATTAATTATTATAGTCAAAAAGTCATGCTTAATTAAAGAGATTTTCTTTTTTTTTAATTGTGAATGTGGTGGGTACTTACCCACAGTGATCTGTACATGTATAGGGATGTAGACTTCATGCTATCAAGAGACTAATATGAAATGGTGGCCGTGGGACCCTACTTCATTGCCTAAAATGAAAAACTGCCTTTATAATGAATGGTATAAACAGAGGTCAAGGATATTCTAATCCCCCTCCAAAAAATGAACCTAAACTTTTAGTACAACTTAAATATGCTTAGTTTTACTCAGAAAAGGTATGCAATGTTAAGCTAAAAAGTACAAACTATCTAAATGAAATTATGTCTCAAAACTAAAGATCTGACCATACTTAGGATAATATGATTCTACAAGTTATATATTTACTCAGTAGTGTAGGTAGCTTGGGGCAAAGGGGGCAGTGACCCTGCACTCAAAGTGTTAAGCAGCACACTCACTCTTCAGTGACTTTTTCCTTAGAAAGTACAGTCCCAGTACTTTAAAACAAAGCACTTAACTCTCTATAAGGACTGTAGCAGTTGTTACAATTTAAAAGGATTTTTTTTCCTAAGAACTAAAGAGCTTTAGCAGCTGAGTTGCTAGGGCAGCAGAGGGCCTTTTTGTTTTTTCTCAGCAGCATAGAGTTGGTATCAGATCAAGGGATGGCACTGGATGCCAAAATATCCAGCTACATGTCTGTATATATTTCTCATCTTTTTCACATAAAGGGAACACAGAATACATGGGGATCTGAGCACCAGATTAACCAACAATGTGTAACTAACCTTAACATTTAAAATTAAACAAGAAAATACAAGTAAAACTGCCTGAGTCCGAAAATCCTTCTTCTGTAGTCCTTCCTCCCTCTTGTAGACTAGATAATGGACTCTGCAGCTCCCAATGTAATGTCAGCACATCAACTAAACTAAGCCTAAGTTTGCAGTATATCAGAGTACTCCCCTTCTTCTTGGTACTGTGACCTTGGAGGTCATATATCTGTACTGAGCGTGGCAGTGGGGGTGAGGTGGAGTTCTGCCTTAATCATGTAACAATGTCTCAGAAACTGTTGCCTTACAGTTGGAATATTGAATTATTTTCATATGTTTCAGGGATCATTGCTTGTTTTCTTGAAATTGTGATAATGGTTTTCTCATGTTTCAGGGATCATTGCTTGTTTTCTTAAAATTGTGATAATGAGCATTATCAAACTAGCAAGATTCAAAAGATGAAGAAAAAAGGTATTTTGAGGGCGATTAAAAAGGAGGGCATACAAGGAAGATACTTCCTTGGAAATTAACACATGTCTTCATAACATATGAGACATGACTGAACAATCAATCACTCAGAGAGTGGTGCACTTGTGTGATCGTTCAGAATACCAATAGCTCAGGAAATTCAACATGGTTGTGCTTTTCAGCTTTTGATCATTGAGAATACCAACAGCTCAGGAAATTCAACATGGTTGTGCTTTTCAGCTTTCTAATTTAAAAAACAGAAAACTGTCCAGAGATTTAACAACTTACTGAAGACATTAAATCTGCTAGTCAGAGAAGGAAGACAGATTAATAAAGTTAGTCATAAAGTATAGTTACTACATCAAAAGTGCTTGTGGATCACATACTGACAACAGACTAAAAAAGAGGAAAAGGTAATACTTAAACTATTTAGGGTAAATTATTGTATGAAAAAAAAAGAAGAAACAGGATACTCAATTAAGAATAAACTATACACAACAGCAATCACAAAAATGAGTTGGAGGAAAACAGGTGAACACAGAAAACACAAAAACAAATAAACAGAAAGGCAAAGAGATAATACATGCTATATATGAGTTTTATACAAAATAAGAAACAGAGAAATGAAGCTGAGACAACTAACACTGGTGAGGTTAAATTTGGATTCTAGAGATTGCAGGACAAAGGATACTCGCCTGCCAAATTTTCTTGAAAACTAGAATAAAAAGAAAATACTTTTATTATCAATGCAGACAGATCTTTTCCTTGTGACATTTCCAAAACACATAATATAGGACAAACATCTCAATTAATCATCTTTCAGCATGGATGTTCTTTCCCTTTAATATCCCTGACAGACAAAACATTACAGTATGCATGAAACATCCAGAAACTCCTTCCAAAAAAGACTACAAGGACAAATTGCAAGAGGAAAACTCTTGAAATGAAAAAAAGCAAACCTTTCTGTAGTGGAAAAGGTCATCAAATATAAAAAACAAGCAAATAAACAAACAATTCAGCAGGTCCATTAACAAAGCAGCAGATTGTGTATAAATAGACATGGATATGTGGACAAAGAGAATCACAAGGCAGTGAGATGAGGATGCCAACTTGGAAAATAAAAACTTTACAGAGAGCTTCTTTATAGTTTACTGGGGTGATACTTTATGCTTTGATGAGCACTGAAGCTGAACTCTTTTTTTTATAAAATCTTGATTTATTCTTGTAGAAGTATCTTCTTCTTCTTTTGTCTTTACCCAGTTAGGGGTCGCCACAGCAGATCACCTGTCCGCTCATGATTGGCAGTGGAATTTTACGGTGTTCAGTTGCCAGCCCGGCACCCAACCTTCCATAGAAGGCACACACATGCACACACTCATGTCTAGGGCCAGTTTAGAGTGTCCAATCCACCTACAGCATGTCTTTGGGATGTGGGAGGAAACCAGAGCAGCCGGAAGAAACCTACATGACTACAGGGAGGACATGCAGACTCCGCACAGAAGGCACCCCAGCCGTGGATCAAACCAGGCAACCTCTTGCTGTGAGGAGGCACCGCTAACCGCTGCACCACCTCAAAAAGAACACAAAACAACAACACAAGAAAATATTAAACTAAACAAAATACCTGGTACAAATGGTTATCACTAAAGTTAAGTATGCATAAGACTAATTTAGTTTACAAAGAAAAAAGAAAACCACTGTGAGTGTACAATAACAAGCAACAACAACAAAAAATGTGTACCCAAACAATATGAGGAAGAGGAGTGTGTCAATGTGGGATTTACTCACATGTGGCAACAACATTTCCTGTGTTTGACCCATTATAACACAGTCTACTACTATGTACAACTCATGTATTTTTAACCTGATAAAGTGGCAGAGCTGTCACCCATGGAAGCAAAACAAAAACAAATAAAATAACTGCATTCTTGAACTATTATAATAAATAAATGAATGAATGAAGTTGTGTACTAGAACTGCGTTCATGAAAATGCTACTAGTAACTGTAATAGCATTATTGAATATAGAAAAACTGTGAGTGGGATTCTGAAAAGTCTTACACTAAGCTACTCTGAGTGTTCTGTGTAATTAAAAGGTGCAGTGTAATATTTTTATAATATTTAAAGGGGTGATATAACTAACAGAGTTCTTGTGTAATATGCATGTGAATTGTGACATTGACTATATAGATTTATGGATAATGTACTAATGCAGTGAATGTTAGCTTTGCTTGCAGATTATAGCATCTAGCCATAACCCTAGACACCACTCATGTGACACCTGTAAAACCAAGTCCCTGAACCATAAAAGTCCAACACTAATACAGGTCTAGATGTATTTGCAATTTCCTAATGTCTGTGTGGCCAGCTTGGTAGATATGGGCAGCCTGAGACAACGTAGCAGTTGATGTTCTTTGTGTTTCACTGTTGCAGTCATCACACTCGGGTTATCTGCCTGCAGGTAGCCCTCAGTTGGCCTGAATACCGGAGACTTAGTATTTCTGAGTTGGATGCTGGCGCTTTTTCCATGACATCAAGTCGTCAGGGTATAAAAACAAGCAGCCAACACCATTACATCAGTCTCTCTTGCCGAGGAGGAGCCTGAAGCAGAAGCAGTTCGCAAGTGCCAGTCGGCCGCTACCTGAATTTTTTGTTTTCGAGTTGAATAATCCTGAAGTCTTTTAAAACTAAGCACCCCGTTGGGGATCCTATTTTTCTTGCTCTAACTGATGTCAGAAAAAGTTAACAATTGTCTTGCCTGTGGAAAGCAAATACCTCACAGAGGTTTTCATTCTTACTGCATCACCTGTTTAGGCCCAGACCACAACGTCACTCGCTGTTGGTTTTGTGCCTTGTTTAATGCCCAAACCATTCGTTGTCGGGCTATCTTTGCCACTAAATTCTTTCGCTCTCGATCTCCGTATTCAGAAATGGCTTCGGTAAGCCATCCAACTAAGGATCTTCCAAAAAAATGTAAAGATAAAGACAGAGACAGACCGCATAGGTCCAAAACTGCCAACGATGCTTCCGTTAAGCTAGTCACCAGTCCACCGGTACTCAGTGAGGTGCCTTTGTAGCCCATGATACCCGCTTCTATGGATTCGCAGGCCCCTGCTGAGACCCATTCGGAGTCTGGTATGCTGTGAGATGCTTCTTTGACTATGGAACCAGCGGATGTCTCTACCTTAGATTGGTCCAGAGCCGCTGTGCAGGCACTGGCATCTGAGGGAGTTTTTCATCCTACCGATGTTCGAATCAAACTGCCGACTTCTTTTTTAACCAAAACTACAGAGTTTCTTAGGCTCAGAGTATGCACTACACCTAGAAAACCGATGACCAAAGCACCTGCTCAGGCACCCATGCCACAAATGCAAATGCTTAGAATGGCTAAAGATCTTATTACGCTGATTAGGGGAAGCCAGCCTTCCCCAGCTAAGAGATAAAGACTCCAGTCCCTTTCAAGTTCTACAGACCAGGAGTCCAATGACTCTGACCTTTCTGATTGTGAAGACATGCCCTTATCCACCTATGAGTATTCAGATGCAGAGGAATCCATTCCCTCTGCCTTCCCTCCAGAGGACTTTTCTTTTGGTGAAACCTTGCATACTTTAAGAGAGCATTTCCATTGGGAATGCCAAGACTATCTTCAGTCCAAAAAGAGACTCATAGAATTTTTAAAGTTGCCTCAGTAGAGGTCTTTAGCTATACCCCTATCCTGGATGTTGTGGATGATGTTTTCATGGAATCCAGTTTTACTCCAGATACTTTACCTCCGGCCCCTAGAAAACTAGACAGGTACTACAGAGTACCTGATTCTCACAAGTTTCTTTTCAAGAATCTTACTGCTGATACATAGATCATTTCCCAGGGACCTAAAGGTATTAATGCTACTACAGCCAAAATCCTATCCCTTCGGACAGGGATTCCAGAGCTTTGGACAGATAGGGTAAGAAGGTATATTCCTCTGCAACTCTTGCTATCAGGGTATTGAATTGCCAGTTTCACATGCTGAAATATCAGCAACATATTATGGAACTTGTTAAACAAAAAAAAGTGGTAATTTTTCCAGATTGTGCAGAAAATAAAGAATTGCAGGAGCTTATGCAATCTGCAAACCAAGTTAGTAAGCATACTTTGCAGTGTGGCTTTGATGCCCTGGAAGCCTCTTGCAGGGCAGCAGTCACTGGCACTGTACTGAGAAGACATGCTTGGCTGAAGGAGCAGGCCTTGCCAGATCATGTTAAATCTAAATTACTAGACGCTCCTTTAAATAAGGACCATTCGTTTGGCACCAAAGCAGAAGTTCTTAAAAAGATGGAAGAAAAGGCTAAATCTATGCAAACTGTTAAAGAATTCCTGCAAGTGCAACACCTAGATTCAGTAGGCATTGCCCTTCAAAACACTGGTCCTTTCCAGCCCCCTCCAGGCCTTCCCAAACAAGACCCAGGGGAAACAAACCACTCAGACTACAGTCTCAGGGTATGCAGAAATCTAAGCAATGGAGCTCCCCCACCCCTACAGCAGGGAGAGTAAGCCACCTCCTTATGGAAAAAGCTCACAATGACTTCTCAACTCTGCTTCCCAGCCCTGCCCAATTGCTTGTGCCCCTAGTAGGAAAACTTGCCCTTCATGCAAAAAACTGGATGTTCATCACTCAGGACCAATGGGTCCTTAACATTGTAACCCAGGGGTACAAGTTTTATTTCCATTCACTGCCAACCCCAAGTGGGTTTCCAGACCTTCCTCCAAATCAGTGTGCAGAGAGTCAAAACCAAGTACTTTCCCTGCTCAGTATCAGAGCTATTCAACCTATTCCAGTAGAACAGAGAGGTCAAGAATTCTACTCCAGATTATTCCTGGTACCCAATCCTGGATCTTTCAGTTCTCAACACCTTCCTGGTGGTACCAAAATTCAAGATGCTTATCCTGCAACAGCTTCTCCCTATGTTAGCCAAGGATGCCTGGTTAGTCAACCTAGACTTAAAAGAAGCCTATCTGCACATCCCCATAAGGGAGTCATGCAGGAAATATCTACGCGTCAGGGAAGGGTGTATGCATTATCAGTTCTCTGCACTTCCCTTTTGCTTGTCTACTGCACTTAGGTTATTCATAAAATGCCTGGCTCCAGCCATTGCATACTGCAGGCAGAGAAATATCCAAATTTACCCATACTTGGATGACTGCCTGATTCAGGCAGACAGTCAGGAGTTGCTGCTTCAACACCTGACATTTTTAAAAAGCCTTCTAACTTCATTGGAGTACACCATCAATGAAAAGAAATCACAACTGGTACCCAGTCAAAATATTGTATTCATGGGAGCAAGCTTGGACACAACTTCCTAGATGGCATTCCTCACTTCAGAAAAACAGGGCTATCTGACAGACTACTTCAAACAAATGGCCATCAGAACTCAGCTATCTGCAAGAAAAATACTTCAAGCCCTAGGGTTCATGGCCTCAGGTATTCTGTTAATTCCATATGCAAGATTGCATATGAGGAAATGTCAATGGTACTTAAAAAGTCTTTGGCGCCAGCACTCTCAGGACCTGAAAACAGTCATTCCTATCATACCTTGTCTAAGGACAGAGTTCCTTTGGTGGGCAGAAACATGCAACCACAACATGGGACTTCATTTTACTCAACCCCACGCCACCCAGACCCTAACCACAGATGCATCAGATTATGCATGGGGGGGCTCAAATGGCAGGCAAATGTATTCAGGGCCACTGGAGCCCAAGGCAAATTCTCCTGCACATCAATCAAAAAGAGATGCTAGCTGTACAGAATGCCCTGACAGCTTTCAGATACCTACTCTTTCCAGGACAACTGCAGATAAAAACAGACAACACCACAGTTATGTGGTACATCAACAAGCAAGGGGGAAGCCATTCTTACCCACTCTGTAGGTTAGCCATGGCCCTGTGGAACATGACCTTGGACAACTAAGTTCATCTACAAGCTCAATTCCTGCCAGGCAAACAAAATTCACTGGCAGATGACTTAAGCAGAAATATCCTAGACCCACACGAGTGGAAATTGGAGCCCAGCACCTTCAATCCTCTGATCCAGAAATGGGGATCCCAGAGGTGGGTCTCTTTGCCTCCCCCAACAACCACCAGTTAAGCAAATTCTGTACCAGGAACCCTCACAGCAGGGCCTGGAAGGTGGATGCCCTATCCTTTCAATGGGAAAACCTCTCAATGTATGCCTTTCCCCCACTGCCCCTTATCTCAAGAGTATTACTCAAGATTAAACAAGACAGGCCAAGGACAATTCTGATTGCCCCAGACTGGCCACACCAGCACTGGTACCCACTCTTGTGCAGCCTAACAATGGTGCAACCCTGGAACCTACACCAGACCCCAACCCTGCTTTCTCGGTAGGATGGACAGATTTTGCATCCACAATTGCAAACCCTAAATCTTGCATCCTGGCTTATTCCTTAAATACCCCACTGGCAACCCTAAGCAAGAAGGTGCTGGACGTCATTCTTGAAGCCAGAAGGCCCAGTACTAGGAAATCCTATGCTGAAAAGTGGAAAAGGTATTGTTATTGGATTCAGTCTAAAGGAAAGGACACAGCACTGCCCTCCTTACCTCTAATCCTGGATTACCTAGCAGAGCTACTACAAAGAGGTCTATAGGTCTATCCTTCTCCACCATTATGATCCATGCCTCTGCCATTTTGGCTCATTACAATACTGAGCCACCTCTATTCTCTCACCCTCTCATCAAACAGTTCCAGAGAGGGGCAAACAAGTTAAGGCCACCAAGGAGAGCACCCACTTCCACTTGGGACCTTAACTTTATTCTGAAAAAGCTCACACTTCCCCCTTTTGAACCTGCTGCTTCAGAAGAGTTAAAATTCCTCTCTTGGAAAACAGCCTTGCTTCTAGCCATCACTTCAGCTAGGAGAGTGTCTGAGTTACAAGCACTGATGACTGTGGAACCCTTCATTATTTTCCATGCTAACAGGGTTTCCCTCAGAACTAACCCTTCCTTTATGCCTAAAGTGGTGTCCAGTGTGGCTCTCAACCAATCCATCCATTTGCCAACCTTCTTCCCTAATCCTCAAAATAAAGGGGAAAGGATCCTGCACTCTTTGGATGTGCACAGACAGCTCAGTTATACCTTGATAGGATTAAGCCTTTGAGAAAATCTGACCAACTGCTCATCAGCTTTGCAACAGGGGCAGAAGGCAAGGTAATTTCAAAACAAACCATTTCCAAATGGATAGCACACTGCATCCATTTCTGCTACAAACACCATGGAAAACCAACCCCTTAGGGGGTCAGAACACATTCCACTAGAGCTACATCTACCTCTACAGCATTTCTCAGGGGAGTCCCTACAAGGGACATACTGGAAGCTGCTACCTGGAGTTCTGTGCACACCTTCACCAAGCATTACCACCTGCCTATCTTTTCCAAATCCAGGGCAGGATTTGCTACAGCAGTCTTGCAAGGCCTACTAGCCAGCCCTAACTCTTCTTGACTGCCTCCATACTTCCTCAGCTTTGGGAATCAACCAAAATGTGATGACTGCAACAGTGAAACATGAAGAACATAATACAGTTGTGTACACTTACCATAAATGTAGACGTTTGAGTGTATTCACTGTTGCAGTCCTGGTTTCCGTCCCTTCAACCCCCTGGTTTTCTCTTTCTCTTTATCTCTCCTCACTATGGCTATTCCTATTGGTATTGGTATTTACTTTTTACTGGTGGTGTTTTCCCCACCATATTCTAGCTCCCCTATTTGGGGGCTCCTGACATTTGGGGCAAGAAAAACTGATGTAATGGCGTCAGCTGCCTGTTTTTATACCCCTGACAACCTGACATAATGGAAGAAGTGACAGCATCTGACACAGAAATACTAAGTCTCTGGTATTCGGGCCGACTCAGGGCTACCTGCAGGCAGATAACCCGAGTGTGATGACTGCAACAGTGAGTACACTCGAACATCTACATTTATGGTAAGTGTACACAACTGTACTTTTCATGTACTCAGACAACCTTTTAATCCTTAAAGAAACTAACACATTATTGCAAAAGATGTACATATATAACTTCTTTTGAGGCAAAACTCTCACTTACAAACAAGGTTATCAAGAATACGCACACTATAGCCTTCACACATATCACTCACAACATACATAGATCTACTTATGCTGAAACACGTAGAATAAATCTTCCTAAACCTCAGACACCTCCTAAGCTATCTAGTGGCAACCCCCATCCTCAACATTCATTAAAGAACATATAAAAACAACACCTAACTCCACACAGGCCTATACCAAGAACAAAGCCCATAAGGCACAAACACACTTTACTTAGTATTCTTGTCAAAGGGGATTGTATTGTACAGCACACAGATGCCCCTCACACCAGGCTTGACAAAGAAAAGATAACAGTTAGTTGCCTATCTGGAGCAAGGATCCACAATATCACTCACACACTTGTGCCACTGCACCCTAGGTACCAATATGATTTTAGCACAGTCCATGTGAGTGGAAATGACCTGAGACATACCTCACTGGACTATATGAAATCAGACTTTATGGATCTCTCTGCTCTCTGAATATGTATAGCAGACAGGTATGTACCTTACATTGAAAAGCATTCTGCTTTCATTGAGGATGATGCCACAGTATGAACAGAAAATGACTGATTTTAATAAACAGCTTAGTTTCTTGTATCACACCAGGGGAGTCCAATATCCATCAGCATGGGAGGATAGGGTTAACAGACCATATTTCTTTGCCAATAGTGGTCAGCACTAGGCTCTCCTTGGGCTTTTAGATATTGGAGCCTTCTTTAGGCAATGTTACAATAACAAATCTACCAAAATAGCAAAAAAAAAAAAAAAAAAACCCTCAAAGCAACCTTAAGGTTTTACTGCTCAATTCTCTAACCCAAAAAAAGAAACTCCACACCATACAAGCTCTCCTCACCCTGGAGAATGTAAAAAACTGTGTAGTTACAGAAACTTGCTTTAAAGCCACAAAAAGTGCTCTGGCAGTGGTAAGATACAGTGCCTTCCACACATATAGACCAACAGCAATACAGACAGATGCTAAAGGCAGAGGTGTTGTGATCTATGTTAACAACAAATACAGGTTGGTTAAACAGGATGATGCCCCGGAGTTCGTACATGTCCAAGTTTCCATAGAAAAGATTCCTTACCATGTCCTGGCCAGCTACAGCTCACCACCTATGACCCATGAACAACTCTTACCTAGAACTACTGGAGGCACTCACCATCCAACCAAATACTCTATTCATTGTAGACTTCCCTCTAAAGACTGGGAAACATATACTGCTTCTAACTCACAGACACAATATTTCCTGGACATTATCAACATAAACATCCTGGATCAAAAAAGTATGCACTCCAACAACAGGATCAAATATATTTGACATAATACTCACCCACATGGGAGAACATTGATTGCAGATCCCATCCCCCTAGTGCCACATCCTCTTTGTTGAAGTCAGAACACCAAGCCATCTCCCTCAAAACAAAAATCAACTCAGAAAACCCAACTAAACTGCTAACAGTTAAGAACTATTCTAAAGTAAACTACATCCAATAAAGTGATAGTTTGTCAACATTCATGGCTCCCCCAAACCCTGTAAACATAGCTATTTGTGCAGAATTATTTATAGAAACCCTGTACAAACATATAAATGGCTTCAGTGAGGCTGTTGTACCTGCCGTAAGTAAGCCCAATCTAATACCGCAAACAACTCTCACTGGTAGAATACTTATCTTAACGGTATATAACAAAAGAGAAAAGTCATGGACAAAATCAGAAAGACCACCTCTCATAGACTAGAGCTATCTGATTCATCTAAACATAAAAATAAGAGATCTAATAAAGTCCAATAAGACTACTTACGAGTTCAGGATAGCCTCTCAGGCTAAAGACAATCACAAGGCCTTTTTTAGCTGTAAGGAACTTTAAATGCAATACTCAGCAGTGTGCAGAACTGGTGGTAAATGGCACAACCTTCACTGACTGGGTGACATAATGAATCTACTGGCTGACAAATTTAGCTCTAACTTCACTGCTGACTCCCCCCTGCACTAGTCCCTATCAAATCCCTTCTAGCATATCACCCCAGCTATTACCAGGGAGCAGGTCCTGGTGGTGCTTGCTAAGGTCAAAAACACTGCTTCAATGGGCCCCAACAATATACCCAGTTGCCTCTTAAATAGCCTAAAACAAGACCTAGCAGGACCACTTAAGGCATTCTTCAAGTACAGCCTCAAAACAGATTACATGCAGGTTAATGAAGGGCTGCAACTGTCACCCCTCTTCATAATGTGGAGTGGACGATCAACTGACACCAGGAACTACAGACCTATCAATCAGACAAGTCTAATATGCAAAGCCATGGAAAGAATTATCATGGAAATGATCAACAAGAAGATTAACAACTTATAGTCTGGCTTTGTTAAGTAAAGGTCTTGCCTATTTCCCCTGGTAGAATTCTTTGAGAGGGTCACCAAGGCTATGGAGGAGGAAAAAATACTGCATGCTGCCTACTTAGACCTGGCCAAAGTGTTTGATACAATAGCCTTCTCAGGTATTGTTGACAAATTCTCAGAACTAGTCATAAATCACTACATAACTTGCTGGATTGCTGGCTGGCTCACATATAAGACCCAAGAAGTCAGGATCGATGAGACCACATCCAACAGAAGATCAGACACCAGTGGAGCACCCCAGGGCTCAATGCTTGGCCAGCTGCTGTTTGGCATCTACTTCTCAAAAGAAAAAGTGGTTCACCAAGTTTGCAGATGACTGTAGACTGGGAGTTATCAAAGATTCCCCCATGACAGCAACATCCTGCAAGAGGGTCTAAAACAAACAAATGACTGGTACCAAGGCCACGGTTTAAAACTCAATGCAAAGAATTGTATTATAGTGCCCTTTCAGAAATTGTCCACTGAAGCTAATTACTTCCTTGATAGAACATCTCTAAGAATTGACCCAGCAGAGATCGGGGAACATATGTAGACAGTAATCTGGCCTTTGACCAACACTTATCTAAGATAATAAGAAAATCATTCTATGTCACCCAACTTATAAGCAAGGGTATGGCATCCAGGCCCAAGGAAGTGATAGTACCATCTACTCAGCCCTTATCAGACTCATCAATGAGTACAATGACTCCTTTGGCATGACCTAACCAGACACCTGCCAGCTGACAACTCAGAGGACAAATAAAGTCTACCAAAGCCAAATCTGAGGCAAGTTTAGCCTCCCAGGTCAAGGATAACTGCAAAGCATTCATTAGCTATGCCCACAACATCAAAGACAATACACAATTGTGTGCAGGGCTCATTGTAAATGGAGCCACCTATACTGAGCCAGAAGATATAGCAAACCTCCTGGCTAATAAATTCAGCTCCATCTTTACTCCTCTCTCCCCCTCAACCTTCCCTCAGAAAATATCATCAAATATAACTCCCCTACTATCACTAGGGAACAGGTCCTTAATGCTCTCTCTAAGACCAAAAATACTGCATCAATGGGCCCAGACAATATCCCAAGAAGCTTGCTAATAGCATGAAACATGATCAATCAGGGCTTCTAGAATTACTATTTAAATGTAGCCTCTAAACAGGCTTTCTTTCTCATGAATAGAGAAAGGCAACAGTCATCCCTCTGCACAAAAGTGTGCCATCTACAGACACTGGAAACTACAAAACCATAAGTGTCAGTAGTCTTATACGTAAAGCCATGGAAAGAATTATCATGGAGATGATCAGCAGAGATATAATAAACCTCCAGACACTGGACCCAACCCAATTTGGTTTTGTCAAGGACGGATCATGCCTACTCAACCTGTTGGACTTCTTTGAGAAGGTCAGCAAAGCAATGGAGGAGGGGAAATTGTTTACACTGCCTACCTTGACCTGGTCAAAGCATTTGACACAATACACCAATCGGGAATTGTTGAGAAACTCAAGAGGTTAGGTCCAAATCCATATGTCACCCGGTGGATAGCCAATTATCTCACAGACAGGACCCAGGAAGTTAACAATGGGGAGTCCACATCTACAAAGAGGCCAGTCACAAGTGGAGTCCCTCAGGAATCAGTCCATGGACTGCTCTTTTTTGTCATTTACTTCTCAGAAGTCAAGGCCAATGTCAGTGTTCTCTGGCTGACAAAATTTGTGGATTATTGCAAATTAGGAGCTGTCACTGAATCTCATACTTACACAAATGTTCTCCAGAAGGGGCTGACACAGACAAATAACTGGTGTCAGAGCCATGGACTAAAACTAAATGCCAAGAAATGCATAATAGTATCATTTAGAAAGTCATCCATCCCTGGTAACTATCATATTGACAACACACCCCTTAGAGTTGACCCAGTAGTGAGGGACTTAGGGACACACATAGATAGTAATCTAGCCTTTGACCATCACAAGTCTACAGTGGTGAGGAAATCATTCTATGTTGCGCAACTTATAAACAAAGGTATGGCATCTAAATCCAAGGAAGTCATTGTTCCACTGTATTCAGCATTCATCAGACCTGTCATTGAGTACAATGCCCCCTTTGGTATGTACGTAACCAGGCATATCCAACAATTGGAATGCCTACAGAGACAGACCACCTCATGGCCCTATCACTGTATTCTGTCTCCTACAGGCTTTTGAGAGAAGATCTATGCCTGGCATACAGAGCATTGTCAGACTCCACTCCAATGGACCTCCTGCATATCCACAAAACAAACAGCACCGGCATTACCCATTCTAAAGATTTAAACTTTGCATGTGATATAAATAGGACCTGCTAGAGAAATAGGTATGTATCACAGAGATTACCCCATCAATGGAACAGGCTCCCCAGCCATGTGAAGCAGAGTTCCTCCCTAACCCAATTCAAGTCCAACTTGGACAATTGGATGGAAAACTGGAAATCCATCCTTGGTTTGGCACTTATGTCTTTAATGGACACTGGTAACCTGTAAATGGTTCATCTCCCAGGCCCATGCTTACACTTATTAAGGGTATCAGAAATTGTCAAAGATTTTGGAATGCATAGCTAGGCATAAAAAGGCCCTTGTGGTCATTAGCCGAGTAAACACATATGCTCTCAAGGGTTCATCACCAGGAGAATCCAGGGTATGAAGACACTGTCCCAGACAGATCACCTTAAGGGCCTATATCTGTACTCAGTCTCCTACAGGTTATTGCGAGGTGATCTATGTCTAACACATAAGGCATCTTTAGACCCAACGCTGATGGATCTGTTGCACATCCACAAAACAAACAGCAAAAAGAACAAGGAATTGAGCTTTGCCTGTGATATAAATTGAACATACTGGAGAAATCGATATGTGTCTCAGAGGATCCTTGCACTACAGAATAAGCTCCATCTACATGAAGCAGAGTTAATTCCTAACTGTATTGAAAAGAAACAGTGATCACTGGATGGCAAATAACACATTTAGCCCCTATATGGCCCCCATGTCTCTAATGAACAGAGGTTGACAGTAAGTAAATTACTCCCCAACTAGCATTCACCCTCCCCACATAAATCATAGCTACTCTCTACTAACATACCCTACCATATATGTATCAAAGGAACAAACCTGGGCTGGGTTGCATGGCTAAGCTTGTAAAGACCCTGGTGACCATTAGCATAGTATAAACCTATCAACCCATGCACCTATATATATATATATATATATATATATATATATATATATATATATATATATATATATGTGTGTGTGTGTGTGTGTGTGTGTGTGTGTGTGTGTGTGTATGTGTGTGTGTGCATGCTTATGTGCAGGATATTCAAAGCTGGTTAAATGTTGATTTAGTCATCAACTTTCCTGTTCACATAATTTGTCTGACAGAAGTGGTGTCACTAATGGCTGAAGATCCCTTTAATTCTGGGGTAGGTGAACAAGCCCCTTCCCTGGTATTGTCTGATGTCAAAGTTGGTACACTTAAGTAGGAGTAGGTGTAGAAGGCTGTTTCTTGGAACATATGCTGTACATTGTAGTTTTTCTTTTTTTTCATTTTTTTAATCTTTTTTGTACTCAGTCTACTGAAGGGGTGACCACAGTGGTGCAGCGGTTAGCATTGCCACCTCACAGAAGTTCTCTGGTTCGATCCTCGGCTGGGGTGCCTTCTGTGCAGAGTTAGCATGTCCTCCCTGTGGTCACATGGGTTTCTCCAGGTGCTCCAGTTTCCTCCCACATCCCAAAGACATGCTGTAGGTGGATTGGGCACTCCAAATTGGCCCTAGGCCTGAGTGTGTGTGTGTGTGTGTGTGTGTGTGTGTGTGTGTGTGTGTGTGTGTGTGTGTGTGTGTGTGTGTGTGTGTATGTGTGTGTGTGCCTTCTGTGAAAGGTTGGGCGGCAGGCTGGCAACTCGACACCGTAACACTCCACTGCCAATAATGAGTGGACAGGTGATCCACTGTGGCGACCCCTAACTGGGAAAAGCCGAAAGAAGAAGTACTCAGTCTAGTGAAGCTGTGACTATAAAGAAGATATGCAACTACTTGTGAATGGGGTAGCTATACAGCACAATATCTTGGTTAGTTGTGGGGATGTAGACAGCAAACAACTTTCTTTGCTAAGAATGTAACATACCTCTGGAAGTCATGCATTTGTGCAAAAATGTGCATCATTATCCACAAAAGGTGTCAACAACATGCACTATTTTGGAAGCATTGCCTTCTATATAGAATTCCTCACAGCTGTAAGCAATAGCCATACCTGTCCCTAATTTTGACTGAAATTTTAACTCTGTCCCTCTTAATCCCTCCTAAAACTAATGACATTTGGAGGAAAGGTGGTGAATTACACTTAATGAATAATGACAATAATTAAGAGTTATAAACGTCTTTTACTTCAGATAATGAGTATTCATTCATATGCTCTGATTCTGTCAATGTTTCAAGTTAATAGCACTAATATTTTAAAAGTGTCCCTGATTGTCCCTGTTTTTTTCTTGACTTGTCCCTGATTCTGTTGAAATTTGTCCCCAATTGGTTGAGAGATCTGGCGATAGCAGATATACAGGTAATATCTTCCATACAAGTCTTCAGCTTCAACTCTCAAAAGGCGAGATCTCTATACACATGTACATATTGAAAACAGACACAGAGTGATACAGCACAACTGATGTGACACAAAATAAGTGGACATACCTTAGTACTAGGCAGCCGTATCATTCCTCTATATAGAGATAATCACGTATATATAAGTAACTTAGAATAGTGCAGACATAGATGACCTATCGGCTGCCACATTTTGCTCTTTACGACCATATAGAATTTAAAGGACCTCATTAGCAGCAACCTTTCGGAATTTGGAGGACTTGTAGCACATAGCACTAGAATCTGCTCACCCTTGTCAAGTTAAAAGTATGTGCCAAACTTCAGATCTTTCAGGGAAAATCAGCTCTGTTGGTGGAGAAGGATAACATCTTTAGTATGACCCTGGCAGCCTGATTTGAATTAGTGGCCTCTAAGAGATGCTAGAGGAAGGGAGGAATGATGAGGCCACTCCTCTCACTTTTCAGACAAGGCAAGAAGATGACATGCTGCTTTTATGCAGGCCATTCTTGCAACCTCATTAAAGCTCAGAACCCTCAAGAATGACCATTGTAGGTAACTATGCAGGCTATTAGGGAGTGTCACAACTTTAGTAGGGGAGTGTGGATTCACCCAAAGAGATACACATGCCTAATGGTCTTCTAAATGACACCATAATAGAGAGGTTGGGCCTTCAAGTACTGTGTCAAGCTAACATCTGTGAGCAGTAATATTAGTTTCCATTCTCACTCTTCTCCTGATCCCTGTCTTCACCAGTCCATACCAGCTGGTGATCCTAGCCTTAGCTCGGTCATTTATGTATTTGGGTGATCATGTCTAACTCTGGTATTGGCAACCATTTGAAATGTTTAAACCAGAATACTGACTCCTGTAATATTGAGACTGAATAACAGAATATCTGGACTTACATATATAAAGTCTGAGGTTGAGATTACTCTGAATATTACTTTTTCTAAAAGAAATGGTCATCCTGAAATTGGTTTGTATACATTCAAGGCATATGGAGGGTTTGCCCCAACACTGAGGCTGTAGGGAGGATTACCCCTGCAGAAAAAAGTTTAAAGGAAAAAAACAATGTTCAGTATTTGCTATCTTCTGCATTTTCAATTTTTTTAAGGCATTGCAAGTCTCAGCATTTCCATAGGTACCCATGATATCACAGTAAGGAGGGTTCAGAAGAACCACACTTCATCAGAAGTGATAATTTCCTCTAGAACCAGTCCTGCAGATAAACTTGTATATGTCTATTCATCCTCTCACCACTGACCATCAATTCCTATAAGCAGCCAGTCAACTGGCACATTCATTCCACTTAACTATTTGAGAGAGGGTCAACTTGACCATAAAGACAGCATCACACTCAGAGATATTGGAATTCTGACAAAACCTCCAATGGTTTGGTTTAAGGTTTACTTCTGGGCAGTCTGGCCTTTGTATTGAACATCCTCACCTCTGTTGTGATGTGCCTATCTTAAGTCCCACCACTAAGGCATGCTGTCAGGAAAACAAGGCCATGTCCTGCCTCTGCAACACAACATGCTCCATCATCTGTGCTCCACTTTTTCTGACCTGGTGTTTATTCCCGTGTGTTCTCTCGAACACTGAGAACACAGTGGCTATACTCCTCTACAGCAGGCAATCCCCCCTTCACCCACAGAAAAAAGAATGAGAGCAGTCTCTTCATTCCTCTCCCCCCACTCATCAGCGCCTCCACTGCTAACTATTAGATAAACCCTGGTTGTCTTGGTCATAGGCAGGCCTCCTTCCCTCTAATTATGGAGCTGATGAGAGTTCAGTACAGTCATACCCAGATATACATAGAGCTGATATTTGATAATATGTGGTAGTATTACCATATAAGTGTACAATATATATTGTGTAATGCAAAGTGTAAAACAGATTTGATGTTGTTTTATGCATATTAGTAATACAATTACTGTGCACACAAGTTAACTGTAATATGGTCACGTGCCACTTCTAAGCAGTAATAGTTACTATTGTAAAGCATGTGTTATACTTGTAAACTGTAGTTATGTCTGTAGGGAACTGAACTGCTATGATTAGCATAGTACCCAATTGCCCATGAGTACTTATTACGTACTTGTAAGAAAGGCTGTATGACTGCATAAGAAAAGACACGTGTACTCCCACTATAGGCCTACATAGTTCAAACAGAGGACTGTGTAAAGCAATGTGTAATAACAAGCCACTAGTGGTTCATACATGCTAGCAATGTGATGGATTGTGAAACAATATACTCACACAATATTCCTCAATATATATTACCCCATCCTATAATACTATGATAGGCTATGTCATTCTGATAATTATATGAAAAAGGAATTAGGAAAATAGAGCTCACAGCTGGGGATTGCATATCACCACCAACACATAAGTACTTGTGTCAAAAGTTATAAAACCATATAGCCTTTTCAACAAGTATTGCTTTACACAGTTCTCTGTTCAATACTGTGCACACATGTGCTCATACTGCTCAGGCTACTAACAGATAATGTCTGCATGTGCATCCAGGCATAACCACAATAGTCTCACTACCTCTGATATACTAGACATACCAGTAAAGGCTTGGTTTCTGCTAATCCATTCATCTCATACTCTAGCAGTAAATCCTGCATCATATGGCTATTCCTCTGCAAGTATTTTTTTTTTCTTTTTGCAAATCCATGGAGGTTACATAGTTGAACTGAGTGTGTTCATCCATTGTGGTACTTAAGTACTGGGGAGTTCAGTAGTCAGGTAGTGTTAGGGATGTGAGGGGGCTGCATGTATGAGTGTATGTTGGATTGCCTGCCTGGGAGGTCAAAGTGGGGGGAGGTAGGCAGGAGACAGTGGTGGTGGTAGTGGTATGTGTGTATGTGTGTGTGTGTGTGTGTGTGTGTGTGTGTGTGTGTGTGTGTGTGTGTGTGTGTGTGTGTGTGTGTGTGTGTGTGTGTGTGTGTGTGAGGGGATAGGTTGGGGGGAATTGCCATACTTCCACAAATCCTTACACTAGTGAACAATCCCTGCACCATTGGGTCGGGATGTACCACTAACAACCAGGGATAACTCTTCAGATGTGAGTTGGAGGAAACGCTAGACACCAGGGATAACTCATAAGACTGGGGTCGGAGAGCACTTGATACCAAGAGTAAGACTATAAATAGCACACCTTAAAGGCACTAACAGGCATTCTAACCATGTACTCTTTCTTCTCTCACAAAAGAAATCAGTCCTCTGCACCACTACTACACTCCAGGGATGCAATAAAAAATAATACATAAGAGTTTAAAAATAAGCTACAAGGAGAGTAGAAAGGATTCAAACCCATCATCTTTACTGCAGTTAACCATAACATTAACCCACTGCACTAATCATTTTTATAGCATCTATTGAGGATCTCATGCATATTCAATGTCTGCAATAGTTTGTGACATACAGGGGAGTGGGACAGGGAACATGAGGTATACATCTCATCCTCATAGCACAAGAAATCAAGCCAGAGCCAAAATTAATAGTGGGATAAAATCAGGGCTGGATTGGAATTATTCCTTCTACAAACTTGCAAATTTGCTACTATAACAACTTTTGCACTGCCATTGATTTACTAAAGGATATTAACAGTGAAACTCTAATGGCTGGCATTAATGACTGATTGAAATCATCAGAAACTTATGAGGGCAGGAAAAGGGAGACATCTGTGACATTCTTACAACACAAAGACTGGTATGGAGTATGTTCTGTGTTTATCTTTGTGTTTGAATGTGTATATTATATGTGGGGGTGTGGTGTGTGTGCTATCTTGCTGAGGCCATCAGCACTGTTAGCTACTACATGAAATCGTGATCTGCCCTTGTAGTAGTTAATGGCCATTCAGAGATTAGCAAACTGGCTAATAATGAAATCTTTCCTCATTGCAGCTAATGTGCATCTGAATCTCAAAATACCACATCACAGCAACAAGGTCATTTTACTGCAGTGTTTAAAGCAAATGGCGGGGTTCTTTCTGAATTCGCAGGATAAATAACATTTGTTACATTTCCTCTTTAATTGACCTGAAAAACTTGAAGCAGTATGGTGTAAGATATTTAGGAATCCTACTCTATATTAGAACATGCAATATGTTCAGTTTTGTCTCACTCACTCACTCACTCACTCACTCACTCACTCACTCACTCACTCACTCACTCACTCACTCACTCACATAATCTACCTGCCGCTCAGCATGTTTCTGCCCTGAGATCTGAAAATCCTTAAGTAATAAACTGCAGCACAAGAGTAACAGGCTAAACAAAGCCTTCCCAATGTTATACATCTCTCTTGGCCTCACTTTCCAATGTATTAGAAAGAGCAACAGCAGCCCAACTGAAACTTTTGTTGAAGGACTGCCCTTGTTTGTTAACAATGTGGCGTTACATAGGATACTGTGCTGCCATCACTCTGCTATCACTTACTAACCATATTTTCAAACACATTGACTTTAGGGAGTTAATAGGAGAGGACTTTAATGACCACAAAATGCCGCACCAAAGGTCTTTGGTAGAACTTGTCTTAAATTGGCTATAATAAACTTGCTGTTATAGATGGTATGCAGATTAGTGGTCTTATGGGCTATCACTGGCCAGTTCACAACAACACTCACTATGAGTCAAACAGGCAGCCCCAAAAGCTCTGTCTTGAGTCTTCTCTCAAACAAGTGGAACATTATCAAGTGGACAATGAGTAGCCATAGCTGGTATGAACTTCAAACAACATGCAACCCATGCTGCCTGCTACACACATGAGATTCAGACTGTTAATTACTAACTGGACATGATTCCCTACTAGTACAGGAGTCACTGATATTATTAAAATGTTGGAATTTTTCAGTGCTGGTCAGGTCCATCCTGACCTTTGCAAACCATATGTACAAGTTAACCAATAAAGGATTTGGTATATTATTATAAAATCACACTTTTTAATTAGGAATGCAAGAACTATATGCCACAATGGGCACTAGTTCTACAGTAGAACATTCATTCCTAGTTTTAACAAATAAATTATCATCATACTCTCCAGGTTTGGACAGGAATTGGTAACACATTTTGGATTATTTTTTGCTTGCTTATTTATTGGTGTATTCATTCATTTCTTTCTTTCTTTTTCAGATTGAAGGTATCTAACAAAGCAAGACACATTTGCAGTGGTGTCACTGAGAGAAAAACTCTAATATGCACTTTTTAGTTAACAAAAGAGCACTTACAGAAATTAGGGCTAAATTCAAACTTCCCCGTTTTTTCTTGACAGGGTAGTAAAAAGGGTTTTACCAGTGCAGCTGACTCAAAACTCTTACTGGTGGGGCCCATAATGCTTAAGACTAAAATACTTATTTAAATACTATAGTTAATGTTTTTAACATTAATTTTACATAACACAACTCTGAACATGAAACAATCTTTGCTTTCTAGACAGCTAACTTTTAGGGGCCTGGTAGTTTCTATCATTGCAGTATAAAATCCCTAGTTGAAAGATACATTTTATTTCCTCTTTACAGATATTTTAAATTCATTTCTTCAAGAAGTCAAGCAGTGTAGGAAAGATGATCAGGGAAATTCAAAAAGCTAACATGAAATTTGTTATCTTGTGCGCATCACGCAGTGATGTGGGCACAGGTGCGAATAGTTTTAGATTCAATAAACTCTGTGTAGTGGTGCACACACATGCACAAACATGTGCAGCTGAGCAACCTTTCGTGCAATGCACATTTTGCCTTAATTAGGTGAATTTTATGCAGATTAAGCAAGATGAGTGATCCAGCAAGCCGTAATCATATGTGTAGACTCCGTGTCCGTGTCAGTAGTGTATGTGGAAATTTTCTGTCTACAAGAGTCTACACTCAAGGAAGGGATGTAAATGTCCACAAACATGAACATAATTCCCCTGAAAAGGTAAGATCACATACATAAATGTTCAAAACATACATTGTTGATGTTTGAAAACAGCAGGGATTGTTTTTTATTTTTTTTAATTTCTGCAAGTTAATGCTATGTGCCACATTGTGCAAACATGCTTAACATAAAAAAAAAAAATGCATAAAAGAACACTTATAATGTACTTCAGACAAGTGTACTGTAAGACCTTGCATCTGGTCTGTACATGGTGCATTTATGCTTTAACTCAGCTTACATGGCTATGAACCCTGTAGTTTCCAGACCGTCAGCATGAATATTACGTAAATGAGGGGTAAATGCCCTGGATTTGTTGAATCACTAAAGGGAGCAACTGCGTATGCATATCCACTTCCTGTAGGATCCTACATGGTGTTTATATTCCCACTGGATGTGGATGATATTAAGGGTGCTTCATGTTACTTTCAGGATATTTCATGCTCAGTGCAAGTGTTTTCACAGTGTGCCACTTGCTACAAACAGTTTGAATGTAGCTTAGAGTGATCGGGCACCCAGATCATCCATGTCCCCATCATGACATAGACAGCTATAAATGGAAACCAGATATATTCGATTAATAATATAAAGTTTTGTATAACCTATAGTGCATGAATTGGAGCATAGAACCACACTGCACAATAAAGTAGAGCCTTTAAATCATGTCAATTATATCCTAAGCAAGAGAACTGCATCATAATTAGCCAATCCCAAATGGTGGACCTGCACCAGAACTGTATAAAGTATGCATACACCCTACATTCTGATTTTCCCTCAATACTCTGAACCATTGTAGCAGAGACTTGGAAATTTTAACTGAGATAATGCTAGGGGCTACTGGAGCTATTCTACATCTGTATTTGCTAGATGCTGAAGTCAATGCTGCTGGTACTGCTGACAATAGGCCTAGGCCGAGAAGGAGAAGATTGTTCAGGCCTAGGGTAACCTTCCAGGAGCTACATAGCTGGAGATTGTAGAGTGTTACAGGGTGGACAGGGCCATATTATAAGAACACAATGAACTTTGCTGCACTCAACTCATAGCCAGAGCTGACAGAGGAGAACCAAGCCCAGTGGAAACTAAGGTATGTGTAGCCCTTAGGATACTAGCTACAGGTATTTTTGAATGACCAACTGGAGACATGATGGGAGTATCACAGGCATCTGCATCCAGGATACTCCACCAGTTCCTGGAAGTTATACTCCCACGTGCCATTAAGCACATATCTTTTCCCCTTTCCTCTGAGGTGAGGGCCAGCAATATACAACACTTCTGCCATGTAGCACACTACCCTGAAGTACTGCGTGCCATAGAGTGCACTCATGTACACATCAAGGCACCACCTGGTGAGCAGGGTAGAATCTATGTTAACTGCAAGGGATACCACTCCATCAAATGCCAAGTCATGTGCAATGCCAGGGTATTATCATGAATGTGTGTGTTGGCAACCTTGGCAGTTATCACAACTCCATACCTGGCACACATCGCAGCTGTACCAAATGTTTGCTAGGGGAGACATCCCATAGGGCCATTTACTGTGGGTGCTGGCTATGGCCTTTTACCATCAATGATTACACATATTAGAAATGCACATACACCCATGGAAAAATGCCATAATGAGGCACAGGCACAAACTAGGAACATCATAGTGCATGTGTTTGGGCTTCTGACGTCACGGTTACAGTGCCTTGATATATCTGGTGGAGCCCTACAGTATACTCCAGTCATATGTGCATAGATATTCATAGTATGTGCTATGCTACACAATCTGATCCTGCGGAAACAGCTGCAGCAGGGTCAGCAAAGGGTAGGAATACACAGCCACCCTACCAGTGCCTATGTCACCACAGTCACAGGAGGACTCAGAGGAGGAACACCCTTCTGATGTCCCTGTAGGCAGATGTAGTTGTACTCTGTATGTCCTGGCTTTGGCTAAGAGACAATGAATAGCACATTCACTGACAACCTAGGGACCTAGTGACCTAGTGACTAACACCTTACTCCTACTCACATATAGACGTTAAAATTGATGCCAGTCAACTTACACAACCTGTACTTATTCATGTATTGGCTGTGTACTGCTTGCATCAGACAGAGTCAGCCCTGAACTACAGTTGTGTCAACTGCTGCATTTTCAAGGTAAGTCCATAACCTACAAAGTGTTCTAGTGGATTATTATGATATGTCATTGTAGCTTTGGACCAAGTATATTATGCAAGTAACTATAGTGGGCTATTTGAACAGAAATTACATCCACATGGGACTACAGACACCCATTCCACTATCATGTCTCCATTTGTAATCAGTAAGCCTCATGCATGGAATATTCATGCAGCCCTACTGCAACAGATTATTGGTACATCTTTCAAGGGAGATTATAGAAAGTGAGGTTAAATGATAGTCAGACTAGTGTGTATCCTAGTAGAACATGGGATTTTGTTCTCCAACCACTCAAAACCATGTGACCCAACAATATCCTAGATGTGTTCTACAAGAACTACAAAGTGAATTGGCACCACATCTGTGTGCCCTGTTCAATCAAAGCCTAACCTCAGGCTTTGTCCCTACCAAATGGCGCACTGCTACAGTCATCCCTCTCCATAAAGGGGAAGTGACTTCAGACCCTGGGAATTATTGCTCCATTAACATGATGAGTCTAATATGTAAGGCTATGTAGCACATCATCATGGACCTAATTAACAACAATATAGGGAATCTCCAAACTCTAGATCCCATGCAATTTGGTTTTGTGAAAGGTAGATCATGCCTGCTTAACCTGGTTGACTTCTTTGAGTCAGTCACCAGAGCTGTGGATAAGGTCAAGGCAGTTCATACAGCCTTTCTCGATCTGGCCAAGGCCTTTGATACCAATCCCCACTTAGGAATTATTGATAAACTCACCAAACTAGGCATCATTCCCTATATCACTACATGGGTTGCAAATTAGCTCACAGATAGAACCCACAGTGTGAAAGTAGTGGACCCCAAGTCAGACAGCCAACCAGTCATGAGTGTAGTCCCACAGGGATTGGTCTTGGGTCCTCTCCTGTTTGGCATCTACTTCTCAGAAGGCCAGGCCAACATGGAGGGACTGTGGCTGACCAAGTTCACAGGCAACTCAAGCTGGGAGCCATTATAAACTCCACTGAAGAAGGAGTAATCCGAAAGCTTTGTGTTATTTATTAAAATCCTCTGATTTTAGTTTATTTGTTCTTAGACTGCTATTGGTAATGATGAGCTCATTACAGGTTCCTGTCTCTTTTTTGCTAGCCATTATAAAGTGATGTAAACATCTTACAGAAAGGCCTCACTGAGACCAATGACTGGTGTCAAAACCATGGCCTTAAGATTAATGCCAAAAAATGCGTTGTCATCCCCTTTGGGAAAAACTCAGTTCCCACTAATTACCACATCAATGGGAGCCCACTGAACACTGAAGGCATTATAAGAACTCTGGGGACACAGGTTGACAGCAACCTCTCCTTCGGCCACCACATTGCCAATGTGGTCAGAAAGTCCTTCTGTGTGGCACATCTCATTGCCAAGGGTTTTGCATCCAGGAAGAAAGAGGTCATCATCTTTCTCTACTCTTCCCTCATTAGGCCAATCATTGAATATAATGCCCCATTTGGCATGTACCTCACTAGATACATGCAACAGCTGGAAAAGCCACAAAAGTACTTCACAAAGAGGATCATAGGCCTTAAACACTTGTCCTATATGGACAGACTCAAAAAAATCCAGTTATTCTCTGTCTCATTCGGTCTACTAAGAGGCGATCTCTGCTTGACTTACAAAGCCATGTCTGACCCAGCTCTATTAGAAATGCTACATCTAAAGAAATCCCAAGCCCTCCACACACTCCAGAGAACACAACCTCATTACCACAACCAATAGAACATGCTGTAGGGACAGGTTCATAACCCAGAGACTGCCCATGCTCTGGAATAGACCTCCCATACATGTCAAGCAGAGCACCTCACTGGCCCTCTTCAACAGAAATCTTGATGCGTGGATGAGAAATAGAAGGTTCACCCCGTGGATCACTCCAGTGGCTCTAAAATATAGAGGAACTGGGAACTGATGTTTGGCGGCACGATGCCAGGGCACTTCTATGGGCTAGACTTGTAAAGGCTCCTGTGCCATTAGCCTAGTACACACCTATGAACCTATAAAACAACAGTGCCACTTTGTAACTGCCACAACTGTAATTTATCTATGCATTATGAGCATTTCACACAGTTAGTATGCCACACAGTCTCAGGACAGTAATATAGAATTCGATCTTACATTGTATGTGTTAGGCTACTGAAGAATAGCAATGCATATATTTATGCAGGTGATTGTGTGATGAATGATCCCTTTTCTGTCAAGCAGTTTCTATGACTCAAATGACTAAGGCATTTAGCTTGTATGATGGTGTTCAGGGCTCTCTTCCTGAGATATCCAGACATTTTGCATGTGAAGTAGTAATAAGTTGTGTTTAACAGATTGTGACTCTGTGTGTGCCATAGAATTATTAACCTCTTTCACATATTAATTAAAAATTTGCGCACTGCACTACATATTTAAGACCTATTTAAAAAGTCTTAGCCAATTTGAGCGAAGAGCAGCAGTGCAGAAACAGGTTCAGAGGTCACATCTTGTAACACACACATAATCCCAGCCTGGAGTACAGCTAGGTGTGAGCTGGAGTCACTTTATGGAACAGTAAGTCTCTGATGTAAGCAATGCGCTGCCCATTTGCGCACTGCTTAGCAACATGCAAACAAAAAAAAATGCCACTACATATGCCCATGCACTTAGTTAAGCAGAGCGCAAATCCATTGCTCCTCGCACAATTTCTTTAAAAAATGTTTTATATATATTGTAATATGTGTGTGTATATATATATATATATATATATATATATATATATATATATATATATATATATATATATATTTGTAATATGTATATATATATATATATATATATATATATATATATATATATATATATATATATATATATATATATATATTTGTAAAAGAGGAAAAACCCTACTCATACTATCTAAACCCTCTTACAGGTTAAAAATATTAATCCTCTCACTTCTAGCAGGTGACATTCATCCTATCCCAGGCCCAAACACAACCATTAGAAATCCTCCCTGAACCTTTCCTTCTAACTCAAATTTACTAACCAAATCCCCAAACTCTCTCACTATAGCACACCTTAATATCCGTAGTATTAAAAATAAAATTGCACACCTTCACGCTCTACTGGACGTTCACTCATTTGACATCGTTTGCCTGTCTGAAACATGGCTTAAGCCAGTAATTCATGACAAGGAGAGTATTCCCCCTGGCTACAACATCCATCGACTAGACCGTAAAATAAAAAAGGTGGCAGAATAGCAATCCTCTACAAAATAGGGATGCAAATCAAAGCCTTACAGGATAAGCCTTCCTTTGAAAGTAATGCCAAAATCCTTATATCCAAACTCCAGCTTAATACCTACAAATCCATCATTATAATCTGCATCTACCTTCCCCCAGGCAATAATATCAGAACCATAGAAAAAAATCCTTAACTGGCTGGCCATTCAATTCCCACAAGAAACCATAATCCTTGGGGATGTAAATACTGAATGGAATTCCTGCTCCTCAGCTGCCCCTTCCACCCTCTTAAATCTTAATGTTTTTTCACAAACCATCCTATCCCAACAAACAAACCTAGCAACAAAGAAAGGATTTTAGACTGGATCCTGATAAATAGTCACCACCAAACATATACAGTTGGTACTCTACCTAATGATATGTGACCATGCCCTTACTTACTTAATAAGATATAAAACTGATCACCCCAACTTAACTAAATACAAAATGGTTAAAATAAACAAAAACTTTAACCCTGGTAGCTTTCAATCTGAACTTAGATCTTGCAATTGGTCTCCTCTTAAACACCTCCCACTGGATGATGCTGTCATATACTTTAACTCTGAATTCTTATCTATCCTTGACTCACAAGCTCCAGTAAGAGCCATCAGACTTTGCTCAAAACCCGTCCCATGGTTAACAAAGGACACAAGGCAAAAAATAATCCTGAAAAATAAACTCTGGTCCAAACACCATAGTACTAAAGATCCTGCTGACCAACTAAACTTTAGACAAATAAGAAACATAACAAAAAAAGCAGTATTTAGTGATAAAAGAACCTACTACTGCCATTTGCATCAAACTAACCTATATAACCCACAAAAGTTCTGGGCTGAAATAAATATTCTCCTAAAACCTGGCCAATTGGACACTCCAAACCCATCAGGCACCTCTCAAGATAACCCCAACAAACTGCAAATGCCTTCAATACCTTCTTTACTGAAACTGTCCCATATCTCTGAAACCAACTCTCCCCTGACTTCTCCTGTTTGACCACCACCTCCAACACATCTATTCCCACATTTCAACTACAACCTGTACCCTCCTCACTGATCCATTCTCTTCTTCATAAACTTAAGCCCTCTTCTCCATCAGCAGACCTTCTTCCTGATCAATATCTAAAACTTGCTGCTAGTGCTTTAACTTATCCCATCACTATCCTGATTAACAGAACCATTATTGAAGGCTACATTCCTTCACTCTGGAAAACATCTCATATTATTCCCCTCCATAAAGGTGGAAATTCAACCGAGCTCAACAACTACCGACCCATAGCCTTACTCTCTCCTCTTGCTAAAATCATGGAAAATTGTGTCCAGAAGCAACTTCTGAATCACCTCTTAACTAACAATCTGCTAGCTGTCAACATGGCTTCAGACCCTACCATAGCACCACCTCTGACCTCCTCTCCTTCACAGACCACATCACCAAAAATAGGAACAATAATATACTTACCTCCGCCTTATTTATCCTTCTATCCAAAGCCTTTGATATGGTCAATCATGACATACTGTTAAACTTACTTAAATCATTTGCACTAGACATAAACTCAATTAAGTGGTTCCACTCTTATCTGCACAACAGACAACAGGCTGTGCACTGGCACAATAACTTGTCTAACAACCTCCCCATTACTCTAGGTGTCCCCCAAGGCTCAACACTTGGCCCTCTTCTGTTCTCAATTTTCATTAATGATCTGCATACTCATATTTCTCCTGCCACTTGTATACAATATGCAGATGACTCTACTTTAATCTGTTCTGCCTCAACCTACAATGAATAGCACTCCCAACGGATTTTCCAAACTGTAGAGACATGGTTCCTAAAGCAATGCTTAATTTTGAACACCAGAAAAAACAGATTATTACTGTTTTCCCCTAGCCGAAAATCCCCTCCAATGAACTTCACTGTCATGTTAAATAATGATAAGTTAAATAATGGCGCCAACATATCACCCGATCCAACTACCAGACTCCTCGGAGTTGAGATATACAACAATCTGACCTTTGACACACACATTAACAACACAAGAAAATTAGTTAACAGAAAACTAGGCTCCCTCTATAGAATTAAACCATTCCTTACTCCTCTTGCCAGAACTTCCATTGCTCATTCCCACCCTGCTGTATGTCTCACCTATCTAGAATTCTTTGTCCAAAACTAACCTCAGCAAACTGTCAGTTGCTTACAACAATATTGCGAAATTTGTCGCTAACTCTACCTTTAGAACTCATCACTGCCAAAACTTAAAGCAACTAGGTTGGCTCGAAATACAAAATCTGCTCCTATTTCACCAGCTGTCCTTAGTCCACAAAATCCTTTACAAACCCACAAAAACTCCCGTACTCACTTCCCTTATCACTCCTTACTATAATCTCAAAAGCCTTCGTTCCTCCAACAAACTACTTATATTCACAGAGCTGGCAAATCTTTGTTTTCAAACGCAGTAGGGAAAACTTGGAACACTATGCCACACAATCTTACAGCAATCTCCTCTCTTCACTACTTTAAATCCCAACTCAAAATTCAACTCAAGACCCACTAGCTCTTCCCCTGTACCAACCCTGACTAACTCTCTTCAGTATTTATGCACCCACAACCTTTCTGCTTTATGAAAACTTTTTTATCATAACATACTTTTTCCTTCTTGTCTTCTGACTTATAATTTATATCTAAATGTAAAATAAATAAATGTATATCTATCTATATATATATATATATATATATATATATATATATATATATATATATATATATATAAATATATACACGTATATACATCTCTGTCATTCCCAGCAGTGGTGCAGTAGTAGCATTGTTGCCATACAGCAAGAGGTTCTCTGGTTCGATTCTTGGCTGGAGTGCCTTTTGTGTGGAGTCTGCATGTCCTCGCTGCATTCATGTTGTTTTTTTCCGGATATTCCGGTTTCCTCCCACATTACAAAGAAGTGCGTCTAGAGTGTTTCTCCCCAGACCATTGCTGAAAATTTGCTTCATTCCAAGTTGGGCTTTCCCAGTAAATGAATGTTAAATAAATATAGATACATGTATACATATCATACATGCATGCACATCTGTGTGTGTGTGTATATATATATATATATATATATATATATATATATATACATATATATATTTATATCACATTTATATGCATATACATCATACCTCTCAACTTGGAATCATCAAAAATCTGGACAAAGGCCCATGAAAATAGGTACAGCTGGCCAGAAATTGGTATACTGATTAACAAAATTTGCATACACAATCATGTAACCCCACCCACTCCAACTGAATTGTGTGATGCCATTGTCAGCATGAAGACTGAAGTTACTAAATAATATTAAATGAAAGACATTTGAATTTCAGACTTCATATCCCTCAGAAAATACATAATAATGCAAAACTTGTTATTCAGGCAACTATTTGAGTTTAGAGGAGCAATATTTAAAATCTCTCATAGGTTCATAGGTTCATAGGTAGGTACTAGGCTATCGGCCCAAGGGCCTACGTAAGCCTAGCCAACAAGGTTTCATGACTTATGCCACCCAAGAAAGTTATTTTCCTGTGCCACTGTCGAGCAGAGACATAGAAGTGATCCCAAGGGTGTATTTCCTATTTCCCATCCACTCATCAAGATTATTCTTGAAGAGTGCTAATGAACTTTGCTTGACATAGATGGGTAGCTTGTTCCAGAGTATAGGAAGTCTCTGGGACAGGAATCTATCCCTCCAGCATGTCCTGTTTATTGTGGTGACAAGGTTTAGGTCCCTAGAGCGTGTAGCTCAGAGGGATTTGGATTTCTTTACGTGTAGCATGTCCAACAGCTCTGTGTTTGATATAGCTTTATATGTTAGGCAGAGATCACCTCGGAGTAGGCGATATGCTACTGAGTAAAGCTGGAGTTTTTTGAGACGGTCAGTGTAGGGCATTTGTTTGAGGCCAGTAATCCTCTTTGTGAGGTACTTCTGTGGCCTATCCAGCTGCTGCAGATGTCTTGTGAGGTACATTCCAAAAGGGGCATTGTACTCTATAATGGGTCTAATGAGTGTTGAGTAGAGGGGAACAAAGACCTCTTTTTTCTGGATGAGGACCCTTTTATGATAAGGTGTGCCACATAGAAGGACTTCCTGACTACTGTGGCGATGTAACTATCAAAGGAGAGACTACTGTCCACCTGGGTCTCAAGGTCTCTTATCACACATTCGGTGTTAAGTAAATTGCTGACTATGTGGTAGTTCATGGGTACAGAGTTTTTACCAAAGGGGATGCCACTGCACTTTTTGGCATTGCGCTTGAGGCCATGGCTCTGACACCAGGCATCTGTCTCAGTGAGGCCCTTCTGTAGGATGTCCACATCATTTGGGGACTTGACTATGGCTCCTTGTTTGCAATCATCTGTGAACTTTGTTAGCCAGGGGCCTTCTTTGTTATCCTGTACTTCAGAGAAGTAGATACCAAACAGGAGAGGTCCCAGGACGGAACCCTGTGGTACTCCACTTGTCACTGCTTTGAGGTCAGATTTGGAGTCTGCAACTTTTACAGTGTGGGTTCTGTCAGTGAGCCAGTTGGCAACCCATCTTGTGACGTAGGGATTTATACCTAGTTTAGTGAGTTTAGCTATAATTCCAGAATGGGGGATGGTGTCGAAAGCCTTGGCGAGGTCAAGATAGGCTGTGTGAACCACCTTACCCTCATCCACGGCTTTAGTGACTGCCTCAAAGAAGTCAATCAGGTTCAGGAGGCATGATCTGCCTTTCAAAAACCCAAACTGGGTGGGATCCAGAGTTTGGAGGATACCAATGTCTTTGTTTATGAGTTCTATGATGATATGTTCCATGGCCTTGCAGACCAGGCTCATCAGGCTAATAGGTCGATAGTTCCCGGGATCAGTGGTGGCTCCCCCTTTGTGGAGTGGGATAACTGTTGCTGTGTGCCAATCAGTGGGCACAAAGCCTGATGCGAGGCTATTATTGAACATGAGGCTTAAGTGGGGAGCCATTTCATTCTGAAGTTCATGTAAAACGCAGCCTGAGATGTTGTCCAGTCCCATGGATGCTGTGTTTTTGGCTTTAGAGAGTGCAGCTTTTACCTACATAGTTGTGATTACAGGGACTCTGCATTCTTCCTGTATAGATATGGGCCCTTTAGGGGGTGAGAGGGGGTTAAAGTTAGAACTGAACCTATCTGCCAGGATATTGGCAATATCAGTTGGTTCTGTAATTTTCGTGCCTTTGTGCTGTGACTCAGAGTAGATCTGGGTGTTGCCATCTATATTCTTGACATAGCTATAGAATACTTTGTGGCTGTCCTCGGATTTAGTGGCAATTTTGTTTTCGTAGCTAGCTTTGGAGGATCTTATAAGGGATCTCAGCTTCTTACTGAGGCTGACCAGGGAGCTCCTCCCCTCATGGGATTTTACTCTCTTTTGCAACAGTTTCTTCCTTCTGTTGTACAGTTTGTTTATGGCATGGGACCACCAGATTGGCTTCCTTTTTTGGAGGATAGTGTCTTGGCTCTGTTTGGGATAGCACAATCCATGCACTTGTGTAAGTGCTTATAGAGTGCATTTGTGTAGGATTCAGCAGTTGTAACTGTATTGTCCATCTGCGTGGGTGTCATGAAGTTCACCATTTCTGTCTTAAGAAGCATTAAGTTGACTTTGGAGAAATATTTTACTGTGGTTTCCTTAATGGGAGGTGGGGGCGAGATGTGGATATCAAGGGTGATAAGCTTATGGTCGGATCGGACCAACGAGGAGTTGACTTCAGGTGTGGAACACCTGTCACCCATGTTGGTAATGACTAGGTCTAGGATATTGTTGCCCCTGGTTGGGGTGTGGATAAGTTGATCTAGGGCATTGGAGTTTATGAATTCCAGAAAGCGTTGAGCTAAGGAGTTGATACATGAGTAGTTTTCCCAGTTAATGTTGAGGTAGTTGAAGTCGCCCATTATTAGGGTGTTTGGTTGAACCCTAATATTTTCCAGTACATCAAGAAAAGAGGAGTGGAAATCCTGGAGCATGGTGGAGGATCTGTAGCAAGCTACAATTTGGATTGCAGTTTTGCCCAGAGTTAGTTGCACTTGGATAACCTCAGATGCATTATGCTGAGCAACTAGCCTGGAGGTGTGGATATCCATAAAGAATATGAACACACCTCTGCCTTTGGTGTTTCAGTCCAGGTTACATGGCCAAAAAGTGTGGTATGAGTTGTAGCCTAGTAGTGCAAGGGTGCTCTCTGGAGCCTTGAACAAGGTCTCAGTCACTGCACAGATATCGATGTTCTCCATTTAAAGGAGTGCCTCGAGTGAGTGCATTTTGAGATTTAGACTTCTAGCATTGAGTAACATTACCCTCAGTTTCTGCTTGCCTGTTCCTGCTTTTGTGCTTTTGTCCCATCATTATTTTTGGCTTTGTCCACATTTCTTGCTTTGCGAGATTAAGAGGTATGCAGGTATAGCATTCAAAAGTAACCAAAGTAACAGAGCAAAAAAATATCACTAACATATGCAAATCTTTACAGATTTTTGGCAATCCTGGTGACTGCTGGATGTTTCAGTGCTACTGAGGCTACTTCACACAAAAATTATAATTTATAAAGCACATTCTATCTTTGTTCAGTAGCTCTGCATTTCGCACTTTAAAAAAGTAACAGATACACACAGTTTAACCTAAAACTCAAAACATGGTGGTGATTAAAAACATCAAGATTTCTATTCTTTTTTTTTTCCCAGTAAGGTTGCATATCTTAAATACATCTAAAGTGAAAGGTATAGGCTACACTTACAGAGAGCGGCTAAAGACCATCAAATCCAACATGTGACAAAAGCTACATGCAGCGAGTAATTCAACTGTAAGGTATCGTATCAACAAAACACTTCATCATGTGTTCCAGTGAACACAACTTTGCAAACTAGTAATAAAGTATGAGTATCAAGTCCATAAAACTGACAACTGACTGGGAATTCAAGTGCCAGTATTGACTTCAGAATATCAGTCTCCTTACCGTCAACACTCATTGACTCCTTGGCAGACCCCCTGGCTTCCACCACACATGCCTGATCACTATCTTTGTGCAGTTGCTTGGTGCACCTGGTGTAAGAGTAGCATACATATGCATGCACACTCACTTAATGCAGATTTACACAATCAGGGAGGGACAAGTTTGAAATATTGCGTTTATAAATGAAAACATGTTTAGAATAATTGATATTGCATTAACATGCATTTTCTCAGAGACATGAAATGTCACATTCTAGTTGGTTGAGAGGTATCTCTCACACACACACACAGACACATGCACACACACGCGCACACACGCGCACACACACACACACACACACGCACACACACACGCCATGGTTTTCAACTGACCCTGCTTTTCGGGGGCACTTTTGATTTTGCTCAACAATTCTGATCTGCTCTTGATAGCATTTGCCACTTTTCTAATATAGTGAGGAAAGTAAGTCACTAAAAGCAACAGAAACTACATTTAAAGGTCCTACTTGCCTCAATAAATGCTTATTAATACAAAACCACTTATTCCAACAACTAAGTGAATATCTTCTATAAATAAAAAAGTGCATATTATTTTTTTGGTCTTTAGCCCTCATTATTTTTCGCTTTTGCTCTAGGCTTTAGAGCTATCACACACATAAACGTAGACAGAGTAAGACACAGTGAAATACAGTGAAGGAAGGGAGAGAGTTGGCCTGCCTAGTAAATTGGTGAAACTGATTTAATAAATCTTTTTGGGCTTGTACTTTAGACCTTTGGATTACTTTGAAGTAATATGAGTGTTTTCAGCTGTGATTTCTTCCAGACCAAGTCTGGAGCTTTGGTTTGGTTATTCGGTGTTATCTGAGCTCTGGTTCTGTTGTTTTTGGTGTGGAGTTTAATTTCACAAGAATATATGTGGACCTTGGGATATACAAAACACTTACACTTGGCTCCAAATACCCTAGCTTGTATAAACAGAAAAGGGTAGAAAGGGACGATAAATTACCATATATTTGCTTGCCATTAGAGCCCACCCAAGATGTGTAGAGAAGTCCATTTTCTAGAAAAGTGGGTTGTTTATTTTTTTCTGCAGAAAACAGATGAGTGAGTTGACAAATTATAGGTCATCCAAAAGCACTCACCAGACCATGCAGTTTTTTGTATAGTGTCATTTCTAGCATTGGGCAAAATGTTTCAGTGAGATTAGCCAGAGTGCTTCAAAAAACTTTGCAAAGCCTGAACACCCAAAGCACTAAGGAGCTACCTGTGCTGCAACTTTACTACTAGTTGTAGACAGCGGTCAATAGCAAATGTACCAAAGCAGGTACACATACAAAAATGGCTTTTGACCACAGAATAAATTTAAAAACATCCGATGGAGACCCATTTTCTGTACTTATGTTTGCATTGCCCCTTCTGAAGTTAAAATGTTGTGAGCTATGTGCATGCATAATATCATTGCTACTGCTGTACACGAGACAACTAATTCATTTCAGTCAAAAAGCTGCAAGTTGCAACATAAATACTTTTCTGCAATCTGCACTTAGGCAGTATTTGGGGTGGTTAGCAGTTAGTCCTTGCTGCATTGTCTCATGATGCTGACATTGCAGGATACACCAGCAAAGCGTGATGACATCAGTGCTCACTAAAAATGTAAATAAAATAAATTTAAAAAACTGGGATTTGAAGGGGCATTCGGGAATTCATGGCACCCTATTATTTTGCCCCCAAAATGGGAAGTACCAAGGTACGGTTGAGAGGTATGACATATATATCTATATATATATATATATATATATATATATATATATATATATATATATATATATATATATATATATGTGTGTGTGTATATATATATATATATATATATATATATATATATATATATATATGTATGTATGTATATATATATATATGTATGTATATATATGTGTGTGTGTGTGTGTGTGTATGTATATATATGTATATGTATGTATGTGTTTGGATATCTGTAGTACCCTACATACACAGATCATAGATAGTAAAGCTGCACTACAGCACATATAATGTTCGACAAAGGACCAAAAGTAAGGACTCGGCATTAGATAATGCACTTATAAAATGTGGAAGTGCATAGAATAACATGTGTTGCATTTGGAGGATTATTGGGACATCTGAAGTTTAGAATTCTGGCAGTCTTCTCTCGTGTCATGTGTAAATGATACCACATTTGACGGCAAAGCACAATTTAATGTGAAACACATATAAATATGAGTCATATCTGTTACTTGCTGCAAACATCTGGACAGTGGAGAGTCATAGAATATCTCCCTAAGACAGCATATGGAAACCTTGAAAATGTATGACACAGTATATAAATATGTACATGTATTGTGAAGCCATGTGTTTTTATCTATGGTAGCAACAACACCCACATTCACTACAGCCCCCTGTGTCTGCTGGATTTCACCACACATACAACTGAACAAGTTGTGTAATGTATAATGTTGTGTTCTCACTCATTGAGAGGGCAAATTGAGTTTTGCCACAGGCTTGTCCATCCAAATGCAAACAGACACATATGTCCAAAACAGGTACTGTTGTCACATAGCTAGGCTACAAAACAGTTAACTAACTGCTAGGCTACTAGCTGCAGATGACAGTAATAATTAATGCTGCTCTGCAGGCATCCCAAGCTGTTCAACACAGTGGTTGTTTATGTCCTCTAGGATTAGTTCACCTGCATTCATTTATAAAGCTGATTTGAGCTATTAAGTACTGTGATCTGTAATATATAAGACTAGATAGGTAAGGGTTCTAATCTCACTCCAGCCCACTTGGTGTGTATATGTAACTGCATATGTGTGTGTATATCTCCCCAAAGTGCAAGTGTGAATCTCACACTGACTTCCAAACAGGCATAAGTTTGCACTTTTTGTCCCTTGCAGTTGATGCTATTGTCATGTGCCATAAGATTATATAAAGCCATGCTAATGGCAGAATTGAACAGTGACATGGGTTTTAAATACTGTGATTTGTAATGTGTAAAACTAGATAGGTAGGTGTTCTACTCTCACTGCAGCCCACATGGTGTGTGTGTGTGTGTGTGTGTGTGTGTGTGTGTGTGTGTGTCTGTGTATCTCCCAGCAGAACAAGTGTGTGAATCCCACACTGACTTCCAAACTGGCATTGTTTTGCACTGTTTTAGCATGTAAAATAAGATAGGTAGGTGTTCTAATCTCACTCCAACCCACTTGGTCTGTGTGTGTAACTCTCTACAGATCAAGTAGGAATCCCACACTGACTTCTAAACTGGCATCTTTTTGCACTGTTTTGGGCCTTGCAGGTGATGCAGGCTTCCTAACTCTTGTCCTCCACAAGGCCTGCTGATGTCATCTACCCTAAGATTACCTAATGCTAAATTAGTGGCAGACTTGAGTAGGGGTGTATGTGTTCTGTAGTCTGTAAATGTAGATAAGTAGGGGTTCTATTCTCACTGCAGTCAACTTGGTGATGGTGCTGTGCAATGTTATGTAAACTTAGCTAGGTAGTGGTATTATTGTCACTGCAGCCAACTTGGTGTGTGTGTGAATGGTAATCATAGCATTTTACATCAGCTTATGGGATCATAGGATCATAGGATGTTACTAGGCTAATGGAACTAGGGTCCTTACAGGCCTAGTCAATTACTTACCCTTTTTCCACAATCACCACCTATTGCTCCTGTCCAAGAGGGACACAGGTGGAACCCCAGGGATGAATTTATGGTCAACCATAAGTCCTCCAGATTGCATTTGAAGATGGCCAATGAGGTGTTCTGTTTGATATGAAGTGGGAGTCTGTTCCAAAGGTATGGTAACATCTGGGACACAAATCTGTCCCTCATACAGGTTTTATTAATGTCACATACCAAGAAAAGGTCTTTACAGTGAGTAACCTGTGTACCATTTGACTTATGGATATGCAGCATTTCCAGTAAAGCAGAGTCAGAGATTGCTTTGCATGCAAGGCAGAGATCACTTCTGAGTAATCTGTATGAAACAGAATACAGTGGCAGTGATTTTAAATGATCCCTATAGGCCAGATGTTGAAGACTTTGAATTTTCTCTGTGAGGAGCCTTTGTGGTTTCTCCAATTGCTGCAGGTGCTTGGAAGGATACATACCAAAAGAAGTGTTGCACTCAAAAACCAAAAACGGAGACTCTACTGGCTGCTGTAATACCAAAATAATCGACCCCAATTTCACACACTTTATTAACGTCAGCACAATATACATAAGCGTTAAGTCAAAAAATGATTCCTTGACTTGATCAGATAAGTGATAAATCTTAAGTAAGTAATTAACAATACAAAAAAAAAAAAAAAATTAAATCAAACTACACTATAATAGACACCTATCTCTACATATGAAAAAAAAAAAAATAATTGATAAATACAAAACATTATAAACATTATAATGCCCTTTAAGAAGTGGAACAATAGAAATAAAGAAATAATGTCATCATTTAAATTTTTTGTTTTGTTGGCTTCTAGTGTTATCTGCCAACAAGTTTCTCTATGTTCCAATTTGATCTCCCAGGGTCCCCTCCTATTGTCTCGGGACGTAACTTCTAGAACAAAGAATTCATATTTGGCCTTAAGACATGTTAGAGAATGACGATATAAAGCATTATTAGAATTATGTTTAGATATTTCATAAATGAGTGTTGCACTCAATTATTGGCCTGATGAGGGAAGAGTACAGGGAGGTTCTAACTTCTTCTTTTCTGGAGAGAATGGCCTTATGAAATGTGCAAGATAGAATGCCCATCTTACCACTGTGGAGACATGGTGGTCAAATGTAAGGTAGCTGTCAATCTGCGTGCCTAGGTCTATCCACTGAGGGCATACTTAAGGTGTTGCTATTGATGTGGTAGTTAGCAGGAACATTGCTTTTACTGAAAGGAATGATAATACATTTTTCCATTGAATTTAAGGCCACCACTTTGGTACCAATCATTTGTTTGTGTATGACCCTCTTGTAGGATGTTGACATAATTTGGAGATTCTATGACTGCTCCCAGTTTGCATTCATCACCAAACTTTGTCAGCCATAGACCTTTAGTTTTTGCTTGTACTTCGGAGAAACAGATTCCAAACTGTAGAGGCCCCAGGACTGAACCCTGTGGAACACCACTGGTTACAGGTCTGCTGTTGGAGGTGGATTCCCCTATTTTGACTGTATGAGTTAATCAAAGAGCCAGTTAGCCATCCATCTAAAGATAAGGGTTGATGCCAAGCTGGGTGAGATTGTCAATGATGCCTGAGTGGGGGATAGTGTCAAATGCCTTGGCTAAATCTAGGTATGCTGCATGCCCATATTTCCCCTCATCCAGGGCCTTGGTGACTGTCTTGAAGAAGTTCACCAGGTTTAACAGGTATGATCTCCTTTCAACAAATCCAAACTGAGTAGGGTCAAATGTTTGGAGATTACCTTTATCTTTGTTGATAAGGTCCATGATGATTCCTACATGGCTTTGCAGATAAAGCTAGTCAGGCTAATAGTTCTATAGTTCAAATAAATGAAGAAAGGCAAGGATATAGTAAAAAAAACAGTTCTTTATTCACGAACCAATATTGTAAGTGCTTCTAGTCGCCCTACAAATGCACAACCTTCATCAGATTGATGAAGGTTGCGCATTTGCAATGCGACCAAAAGCGCTTACAATATTGGTTCGTGAATAAAGAACTGTTTTTTTACTACATCCTTGCCTTTCTTCATTTATTTGGTTTGTTTGGTGTTTTAATAGTTCTATATTTCCCCCTGGTCAGTGGGAGTACCACCTTTGTCCAAAGGAGTGACAGTGGCTGTTTTCCATTCAGCTGGTATGAAGCCAGTGCTTAGACTATGATTGAAAAGAGTACCCAATGGTGTTGCTAATTTATGTTGAAGCTCATGTAGGATGTAGCCTGGGATGTTATCAGGATGTTATTAGTTCCCATAGATGTTGTGTCTGGCCTTAGAGAGGGCATTTACAATCTGGTCTTTAGAGATACAAGGTAGAGGACAGGTGGTAGGGATGTCATGGGGTACATTTGGCAGGAACAGGGGAGTGAAGTTTTCACAGACCCTGCCGGCCAAAAGATTAGCTATGTCCACAGGTTCAGTATATGTGGTATCTTAAACTACCTGTTAGGCACAAATCTGGCCCTCCTTTCTTTGTTGAGGAAACTAATTTGGACTCAGTTTGCTTTGGAGGACTTCACAAGATGTCTATTTGCTTGTTTAAGCCAATGAGGGAGTGTTTCCAGTTTAGGAGGGTTCCCTCTTTCTTAGACAGCAATTTATTCTTATTATTGTAAAGCCTGTTGATGGCAGTTGTCCACCAGGCAGGTTTGCTCTTCCTTGAGGAGATTGTTTTGGTCCTATCATGTACGGCCATGTTAATGCAGTTATAGAGGTGTTTGTAAAAAGCATTGATGTAGATCTCAGCATAGTTGCCAGTTCCATCTAAGGAGGAGGTGCAGTGAAGCTATTTATACTTTCCTGTAAGAGGTTATAATCTGCTTTGGTGAAGTTTTTTTTGTTTGATTGTTGCTGGAGAGGGTCAGGTGTGATAGTTACTTTGAATGAGACCAATTTGTAGTCAGATCTCACCAGGGAGGCCCTCACAGTGGGGGTGCTACAGTGGTCTCCAATATTGGTAAGCACCGGATGCAGGATGTGGGCTCCCCTTGTGGGAGTTTCAGCCAAGTGGTCTAAGGCACTGGAGTTAACGAAGTTAAGGAAACTTTGGGCAAGTGGGTTTGAGCACAAGTAATTTAACCAGTCAATGAACGGGCAGTTAAATTCACCCAAAACCATGGTGTTCTGATTTATCTTGATAGACACTAGTAGATCCAAATAAGCAGAGTGGGTGTCCTGATTCATGGAGAGGGTCCTGTAGCTGGCAATTACTTGAATAGCTGCCCTACTGACAGTTAATTGCAGCTGGATTGTCTCCTGGGAATCATACTGTTTAACAAATCTGGATGTGCTTTTATCTTTAATGAATAATGATACACTGCCTCCTTTATTTTTCATGCCTTTAGTTTGAGGTCTGAATGTGTGGAAGGAGGTCTAACCCAGTTTGGCCTGGGTGATCTCCACAGCCTTGAACTAGGTTTCTGTGATAGCACAAATGTCTGTGTCTTCCAAGGTGAGGACAGCTTCCAGTGTGTGCAGTTTCATATTGAGACTCCTAGCATTTAACAGCATAACCTTGAGGTTGTTTTTAGATGGGGTTTTTATGTTGGAAGTTTGTCCTTGAGACACTGCCTAAAAAGGCAGTACGGAGGTAGCAAGAGCCTTAGCTAGTAGCTGAAATCCAAAGGGTTACAGATGACGACCATCTCTGGCAAAGCATCAAGGTCTGTCGATCATATCAGTCCAGGCTGACAGATTGTGGATCCCCAGAAGCTAAGCCAGTAATTGAAGTAAATCATTTTCTGTTTGTATTGAGGCATCATCCTAGGTGAAGGTAAAATGCTGCTTAAGGCTAGGGACATTCCTGCCTGAGACACATAATCTGAGAGCATAGTCATGTCTTTCTTCATACAGTCTAGAGAGGTACATCTCAAGTCATTCATGCCAGTATGGACTATGATGGAGTCATAACAGTATCTGCTGTTGAGCGACTTGAATGCATGGACGATATAGCGTTTCCTGACACCTGACAGACAGATAAACATGACCTTTTCTTTATCCAGGGGGGTGAGAGGGACATCAGTATGTTTTAGGATGGAATCCAGTATGACTAATATGTTTGATTTTGGGTTTTGCCTTAGTTGTTTGACTGGGTAGACACTGATGAGTGAGATATTATGTGTAATGTATTCTGCAGAGGATGCATTATGTGTAGCATACGTGTGATTGTGTTTGGGAAGTCTCTGGTGTTTAGGTATGTGTCTGTTGAGGAGCTCTGCATATATAGTAGGTATGTGTGATGTGGGTTGGGATGGAGTAGGGGGTGGGTGTATATGCTGACAACCCACTCACTGTCATATGTACTAATTAGTGTGTGAGAGAGCATGGACTCAAGTTTCTTAATATAGTTGCATCTCCCACATATTGTGTTTTTGTGTACTAGGAGTAGAGGGTTGGGGATGCTGTCCACATCTCTTCAACAGACACTGCTAATGCCATTAGCAATAGATTATTGCTTGTGTATATGCCACAATAGCCATGGTTAGGCAGTGGTCTGACAGATGCTTAAATGTAAGATGTTATTACCTTTATGGTGTCAATCTAAGGTAAAACATTACCTGACAGTGTGGTATAACATGGTGGATTGAGTAAGCTGCATTGCCAGGCATATGGCACTTGCCTGAACCATAATCCTGGTATTAGGCAAGGGTTGCAAAAGCATACTTACAAATGTGGCAATGTACAACTCCAGCAAATTAAGGGTCATGCTGCTACAACCTTGGTGTTCACCACCTCAAACACACTCTCTCTAGGCAATCTATGCAGTGAAAATGTGGATGTCTATGCATGCACAGAAAACTTGTTCAACTTTGCAGTAAGTACTTTGGCCTTGCAAGGCTACAGTGCTTGACAAACAACCAGACAGCAAATGGATATTGTATGAAATAATGTGGAACTACAGTTTTGTGTTCTAAGAACCTAAATATACAGCATGACATACATAGGACATGCTGGAGGGACAGAAATATCTCCCAAAGGTGGCCACTCCTCTGCAGTAGGCCTCACATCCATGTCAAGCAGATCACCTCCATTACACTGTTGAAGGGCAGGCTGCATGAATTGCTGTGAAACTTTTACCTAACGTGGATCATTGCCACTGTGGACCTTGCAAGAGCAACCTTGGACATCTATGTCACCTGACATTGAACATTATATTGTGATACAGCAGCTATGCTCATAATCACCATCAGGTCAGTAACCTTGTCAAATCCTAGGAACTTCAAAACCCAACACATAATACATGCGAAACTGAAACGATTAGTCTGGTTGCTATTCAAGGCATCTAGCTGGAAAAGGCTACAATAAGCCTACAGACCCTTGCATCATCTGGGACAAGTGTGTGGATCAAAAAACAGGCTGTGGCCTGTTTCTTACCTTGTTATTGGTGCTAATGTTTTGCTTCTGGTGAGAAGAAAAGAAAAGGAGTGTTGTATCCCATCAGAGTGAAGCCATGGTGAGACCAGCAGTAGTAGTAGCCAGGCAGTAGCCATTCGTGTGACTCACCTCTTTTCAGCATTCTTCACAAGGTAATTCTTTTTCAGTAAGCACTGCTTGATTTGTTTCTAACTTCAGAATAACTCCATCCTTAACTTTTCAGAGTGTGCGTACTAGTTTCCACTCCAGTGTTTGGCAATGCTCTATACAGACTCAGACACCTTCAGTGACATTTTTGCCGGGAAGGCATGATGGAATATACTCCAGCACCAAGTTGCACATAGGACAACTAGCCTGCAGTGACAATCACTGCCCCATAGTTATAAAACAGATACTTGTGACATTGATTGATGTTCAATACAACTATTTAATCAATAAAAAATGGTCTGTTGCCATGGATGTGAACTTTCCCACTGTGACCGTTACCACCTTGGTGGATATGAGCATCCTTTGGTAATGTCGAAATCATCTCCTGTTTGCCAACAAGCAGCTCATTCTCAACACAAACTGATATGGTATGTGAGAGATGTATTTATACAATGTCGCTGGAGGCAAAGCTCTCACACGACAGTACTCCTAAAGTCAATAAGGTAGTCAGTAATGCACACGCCACACCCCACCCATCACACACAACTCAAAGCAAACATAGGCACTGAAATGTAACCTTTACAAATCACAAAGACCTCATAGACAAAGTACAGATAACAACTACCCTCAGCTGCCCCAAATGCACTCTGTAAAAACAATACGCATATCAACACATAGAGCTACATCTCATAGAGGTTCAACCTATAAGCCCAAAAGGCAAGCCAACACACAATCAAACATTCTAGTCATTGCAAACCCCATTATGAGACACACCGATGTCCCTCTCACCAAGCTGTATAAGGGGAAAGGCAGAGTTAGCTGCTTATCAGGGGTTAAGATCAGCCATATTATGCATGCAGTCATGTCATTGGATCACAAGTAACACAAACTCAGCATGTCAGAGATGCAGCTATATTAATAGCCTGGAATACATGCCCTTTCACTCACCAGTCAGTACATATGACAATGAGCAGGTTGTCACCATGCACACCTCACCTCTCCACTTGATCCAAACCCACATGACACATACATACATATGCCAAGGTAGTCACCAGAAACATACATAAACACCAGAGACCTCCCAAATGCATAAGCATGCTACACATAATACGTCCACTGCAGAATACAGCACACAATAGTTCTCACACCAGTGTCTCACCTGTCAAGCCCTTAAGGCTAAACACTAAAAAAAAACATATTAGTCATAGGTGATTCCACTTTGAGACACACAGATGTCACTGTCACCAGGCTGGTAAGGGAAAGGTCATGGTCAGCTGTCTATCAGGTGCCAGTATCCTCCATATCACACATGCAGTCACGTATCCCAAAAATAGGTACTGTTGTGACTCTGTCATGGACCATGTTGGTATGAATGACTTGAGAAGTACCTTTCTGGACTATATGAAGACACATATGACTGAACTCCTGAATTATGTGTCTCAGGCAGGTATGTCTCTAGCCTTAAGCAGCATTTTACCTTCACCTCGGATGATGCCTCAATACAAACAGAAAATGATTGACCTCAACAATTACTTTAGTTTCTGGTGTCATTTTAAGGGGATACGGTATCTGTCACCCAGGGATGACATGATTGAAAGACCTCATTGCTTTGTCAGATATGGTCTTCATCTGTCACCTCTGATATTTTGGCTACTGGTAAAGGCTCTTGCCACCCCCGTAGTGTCTTTTTTAAGCAGTGTCTCAAGGACAGCATTCCAGATGTGAAAACCCCATACAAATAGGTGTCTTAACATGAAATTGCACTTACTGGAAGCTGTCCTCACCTTGGAAGACTTACACATTTATGCAGTCACAGAGACTTGGTTCACAGCTGTGGAGAGCACCCCAACCATATCGGGCTACACCTCTTTCCACACATTCAGACCACAAACTGAAGATGTGAAAACTAAAGGAGACGGTGTATCGATATTCATTACAGATAAATGCACCTCCAGATTGGTTAAACTGTAGGATTCCCTAGAGGTACTTCAGGTGCAATTAACTGTTTGTAGGACACCTAGTCAAGTCATTTCCAGCTACAGGACCCCCTCTGTGAATCAGGACAACCACTCTGCCTATTTGGATCTACTTGAGTCTATCAAGATACATCTGAACACCCTTGGCTTTGGGCGACTTTGACTACCCATCAATTTACTTGGTAAATTACTTGTGCTGGAACTCATTCGCCCAAAGGTCCCTTGACTTTCTTAACTCCAATGCCCTGGGCCTGCTGGCTGACACTCCCACAGGGGATGCCAACATCCTGGATCTGGTGCTTACAAATATGGGCAGCCACTCTAGCACCCCCACTGTGAGGTCTTCCCTATTGAGATTTGCCACAATTCAGTCTCATTCGAAGTAACTATCACAATGTACCCCCCCCCCCCCCAACAGCAAAGAAAGTAAAAGTATTTTCCAAAGCACATCATTACCTCTTACGGGATGGTATAAATATCTATACTGCACCTCCCCCCTCAGATAGATCTGGAAGCTATGCCGAGTTCTACACCAGTGCTTTGTATAAACACTTGTTTAACTGCAATGACTCAGATGTACCTGAAAGGACCAAAACAAGCTCTGCAAGGAAGAGCAAACCTGTCTGGTGGATGATTGCCATTAGCAGGCTTTACAATAAGAGGAAGAAATTGCTGTGTAAGAGTAAGAGGGAGTGAGGCCTATACAGGAAGCATTCTCTACTCAGCTTAGCCAAGCCAATAAGACTTCTTGTGAAGTCCTCAAAAGCAGACTATGAATCCAAATTAGATTCCTCAACTATGGTCAACCATAAGGCATTCTTTAGTTAAATCTGTTACTTAAAAGGACAGGGCTGGATCTGTGCCAAACTGGTAGTTAATGATACCACATATACTGAGCCTGTGGACATAGCTAACCTGTTAACTGACAGGTCCTGTTGAAACTTCACTCCCATGTCCCCACCACATGTAACCCATGACATCCCTACCACCTGTCCCCTACCTTGCATCTCTAAAGAATAAGTTGTAAACACCCTCTCTAAGGACAAAAGCACAGCATCTATGGGACATTATAACATCCGAGGACGCATCCTACATGGGCTCCAACAAGAATTATCATCATCTTATGCGAACAGTTGAGGAAGTTGCTGCCCTCATGCCAAATGTCACTGTTTTTTCCGTCTTAGATGCAAAAAGTTAATTTTGGCAGATTTTGCTTGATCGAGAATCTTCATTGCTTACCACATTCAGTACACCTTTAGGAAGGTACAGATTTCTGAGAATGACATTTGGACTAAATTCTGCCAGTGAAGTCTTTCAGCGTGCAATGGAACTAACTTTTTCAGGCTATCAATGTGCTATTATAGTAGATGATATTCTAGTAGGAGGCAATGGTGAAGTCAAACATGATAGAAACCTCAAGAAAGTTCTGGAAAGAGCTTGTGAAGTGAATCATAAGCTGAATCCTCAGAAATATAAATTCAGTCTGAAATAAGTTACTTATGTGGATCATTTGTTTACCAATTCAGGCTTATGACCAGATCCTTCCAAGCAAACAGCTATTTTTGAGATGCCAGGTGCAGACGAAGTCCAAGCCCTACAACGTTTTCTTGGCATGGTCAACTATTTAGGCAAGTTCATTCCAGACCTAAGTCAATTTTCAGCATCGTTAAGAGAGCTGACATGCAAAGACATAACCTGGTCTTTGTCAGAACAAGACCAAAGAGTATTTGATATCCTGAAACAGAAAATTGCCAGTCCACCTATTTTAGGATACTATGATGTTCACAAACCAGTTACTCTTTCCAGAGATGATTCAAAGTTTGGTCTTGATGCAGTCATTCTTCAGGAGGGTAGACCAGTAAGTAGCCTATGCATTGAGATCTTGACCTAAACCGAGCTGCAGTATGCCCAAACTGAGGAAAAAGCTCTTGGCAATTGTGTTTGCATGTTCAAAGTTCCATGATTATATTTATGGCTGACCTATCCAGATTGAAACTGACCACCAACCTCTAGTCACTATTTTGAGAAAGCCAAAGCACACTGCTCCTGCAAGATTGCAAAACATGATGCTCAAATTACAAAAGTACAATTTCAGTCTTGTTTACACAAAAGGCAAACTTCTTTATCATGCTGCCACTTTATCCCCATCACCCAGAAAAACTACTGAACAACATGAGAATGAACAACCTCATTATAAAGTCATGGAAGTAAGAACATTTTCTTCCACATATCTTGATAAGCTCAAAACTCACACAGCTTCAGATCCAATTCTCCAGAGGCTAAACAGCTTTATCAATTGAGGGTGGCAGTCACAGCAATCTTGTTTACAAATGAAGTCTACCAAAGCCAGATTTGAGGTAAGTTCAGGCAGAAGATGTAGCAAACGTCCTGGCTGATAAATTGAGCCTCAACTTTACCCCTCTCTCTCCCTCAACCTTCCCTCAGGAAATACCATCAAATATAATTACCCCTATCACTAAGGAACAGGTCCTTAATGTTGTCTCTAAGACCACGGAAACTGAATCAATGGGCCCAGACAATATCCCAGAATGCCTTCTAGATACCATGAAACATGACCTTTCAGGACCTCTGGACTTACTGTTTCATTGCAGCCACCAAACAGGCATCATGCTTCATGAATGGAGAACAGCAACAGTCATCCTTCTGCACAAAGGTGAGCCATCTACAGTCCCTAAAGACTACAGACCCAGAAGTCTCACTAGTCTGATATGTAAAGCCATGAAAATAATTATCATGGAAATTATCAACAGAGTTGTAGTACACTTCCAGACACTGGACCAAAACCAGTTTGGTTTTGTCAAGGGCAGATCATGCCTACCCAACCTGGTGGACCTATTTGAGAAGTTAAGCAAAGCAATGGGTGATGAAAAAATAGTTCACACTGCCTACCTTGGCCTGACAAGGCATTTGACACAATACCCCCATCAGGCATTGGTGACAAACTCAAGAGGTTAGGTACAAACTAGTATGTCAGCCAGTGGATAGCCAAGTGGCTCACAGACAGGACCCAGGAAGTTAACACTGGGGAGTCCACTTCTACAAAGAGGCCAGTCACATGTGGACTCTCTAATGAATCATTCCTTGGACCACTCCTTTTTAGGCTTTACTTCTCTGAAGTAAAGGCCACTGTCAATGGTGTCTGGCTGACTAAAGTTGCTGATGATTTTAAATTAGGAGCTGCTGTTGAATCCCACGCTGACACAAATGTTGTCCAGGAGGGACTACCACAGATATACAATCGATGTCAGAACCATGGGCTAACACTAAATGCCAAGAAATGTACAATACTATGCTTTGGGAAGTCATCCACCCTTGGTAACTATCATATTGACAGCACACCTCTAACAGCTGACCGAGTAGTCAAGGACTTAGATACACACATAGATAGTAATATAGCCTTTGACTGTCACAATTCACATGTCTGCAGTATTGGGGAAATCATTCTATGTTGCGCAATTTATAAACAAAGGTATGGTATGTTAGTTCAAGGAATTAATTGTTCCACTGTATTCGGCATTCATCAGACCTATCACTGAGTACAAAGCCACCTTTGGTATATACCTAACCAGGCATATCCGACAGTTGGAACATCCACAGAGGTTCCTCACTAAACAAATACAGGGTGTACTTAAAATGACCTATGTATTCCGCGTCAAGGCCCTATTCCTGTCTTCTATCTCCTACAGGCTTTACAGGGGAGATGTATGCCTGCCATACAGGGCATAGTTAGACCCCACTGTGGATCTCCTGCACATCCACGAAACAAGTAGTACCAGAAGTACCCATTCTACAGACCTATACCTTGCCTGTGGTATAAATAGGATATGCTGGAGAGACAGGTATCTGTCCCAGAGACTACACCCTATATGGAACAGGCTCCCCATCCATGTAAAGCAAAGTTCTGCACTAACACAAATCAAGTGCAAGTTACACAATTGGATGGGGAACAGGACTATCATTCCTGGTTCAGGACTTATATCTGTAACGGAAACAGGGAAACTGTAAATGGTTTATCTCCCAGGCCCCTGCTTGTAAATGTTTCATCTCCCAAAACCTTGATTACACTTATCAAGTGTAACAGACCTTGTCAGAGATTTGGGATGCATGGCTAGGCTTAAATAAGCCCTTGTGTTCATTAGCCTAGTAAACACTTATGAACCTATGAACTCATGAACCTATACTGTATTACCTTTCTGATGACATTTGTCTTCTGTGCTTACATTCAATCCTTTGCTCTGATGTTGATGTGTCGATTGTAGATGTGAACCCATAGGTGTGTACTACACAATCCTGAAAGTGAATCGTAAACATTTCCATGAGATACATTTCATTATGTGACTCCACAGCCCTTACAACAGCATCCATTATAACCTACACACATTATTATGCTATCCACATTATAAATGACAAAATACAATACCTGTAAATGAGCATAGCAAGTAGCATGTCAACAGCATCAGTGGATGAAAGGAATTCATACTAATGTAGATAGTCACCCTGTGCATCAGACACAAAGCTTTATTTCCCTGCATTCATGAGAAAGATGATAGCGATGAGGCACAGTTATCATCACATGCACAGGCTGTTGTGTGGGGGTGCAGGAGGCCTAAGCTGACCCAATAGGTTGTCAAGCATGTGTGTGAGTCAGGAAGAGAAGCAGGCAAGATGGACCATGGAAATGTTGCATGTGCCTGCAGGTGCCCTCAATGTGACACTGTGTTTGAGTGTCTGCATAAACACAGCCAAGCTCAGTGCTAGCCCTACACGTCTGTATGTAGGGCAGCTGTGAGCCATGCATGGTAGAGCTGACAGCTCATCATTTCTGCCTCCAAACATGAGAACTGGCTCTGCCAGGAGATGCCCTGGCACCTCCATGCCCAAGGTCAGATGCTGTACTACTAACTTAGGTGACTAATGTCTGCTGGTCACATGTCCTCTGCAGGAACTCCCAGGACCATGAACCCATGGCCTACTATGTCTTGGTATGGACAGCACACTCCCCTCTGGAGAGCTGAATGTAGTGGCACTATGGAAGCATGATTGTGCAATGCCATGTTGACGCTTAGCAGATGTAGTTGCTGACCTACACTCACGAGGCTGATGCTCAACTCCAATCAGACATTCCATCACAGAAAATGTGCATTCCATGACAAATAGTGTGCAATCTGTCTAAGATCCACCTTTTTCTACTGGTCAATCAACCTAGCCATGGTATCAGCAACACAGTGGAGGCAGTCACAGATGTCAGACTGTGCTGCATCCATAACCCTGAGCATTTGTTGGTAATTCCTTTCTGAACATACCAGTGCCTCCATGATGCCCCTAAACATACAGTGAGTGACCCATGATGAGACACATGCAACAGGTGGTGGAGAGAAAGCAGGCTTCCTTTGAGTACCCCTATCAATCCGCCTGTGTGGAACCTTGACAACCATTTGGCTATGGCCAGTGTCAACAGTCACTGAAGCCACAGTAGCCATGCTTCCCTGTTCAATGTCCCCACCCTCCAACTGTCCAATATCTGTGGCCTCGGGACTGGATATGCATAGGCATACTGGCTGTGTACAGTGATAATGAGGCTGGGTGAGAGATGTCAACCTCTGTGTCTGATTCAGCCTCAGCAGCCCCCAAATGTGCCTATATTTGGCCACCATCATCATCAGAGTTTGAAGAGACACTGACATCAGGTGGTGTAGGGGACAAAGACCAACCTCCCTGGTCACTAGTGACAAAAAGGAAAAAGCAATACATTAATACATACACTACTATGTTCTACATTACTATGGTGCAATATATGTTAAGCTGTATACACCGCTGGCACTATTACAGACTTGCATACCTCCCAACCTCACAGAGTAGGACATGTGGACATTATTTTCTAACTCCAGTCTGTAATTATTTGTAAATAATTATTCAGTAAACTAGAATTGTATGAGCAAAAAATATGTTATGTACACTGAGGACATTCTGCAAAAATCTGGATAGTTGACAGTTATGGCAATTGATAATGTCCTGACAATACTTTCAAGTCAAATAACCGAAAAAAGCCCAACATTGCGAGTCCTCATTAAAAGTTTAATAAAATATTGTTGTTAAGCGCTTTCATCAACAAGTGTGACTTCCTCAGAACAAGAAACAATTGAATAGACAAGTTTAAATACACAAAACCAGTTAGCTATTGGTTCAAAACTACCCATTGCTGTTCAAAGAGAGTTTACTACTCATGAATATTTAAGCAACTAAAGTACCCATGGCTAAACCATATAAAAACATTTGTTCAACAACACATTTGCTGTGAAGAAAACTACTTTCAAGTCAATCACTATGGTCATACCTACAAGGCAGAGGTCTGTGAACATTCAGAAAATATCTATACAGTTTACAATCATGTAGACAGTACATCAATCCAGCCAGCAGGCCTGAGAAGACACTTTAGCTAATAAATTGAAATATGTCTACACCTCTGACAAAACAGTGTTCTGCTTAACAGCAGCTGGAGCATAGCCTCTTACAATTCCTGATGGTCCTGAAAACATGTGAGGGAGAGGTAATGGCAACAGCACCGCATGTTAAAGTATAACAGGGGCAATATGCCTAAAAATCTGACATCTGCAGTAACTGCTATATTAAAAGGTATGTGGGTGACAATCTCTACATGAGCTTAAACTGCAGCTACCTTACCCCCCCCCCAAAAAAAAAGACAACTGACACCCATGCAAAACTATATACACCTTGACAGGATAAATACAACAGTATTCTACTGCAGATCGAACTAAGCATAACTGGCTGCTTCTTTTGAGAGAAACAGGTGACACCCATGACCCCGACATATTGGCTGATGGATGCCTGGGAGCTGTTCTGTGTAGCAAGTTTTCCCAGGAATTATTTTGTGACTGTGAAGAAAGCTTCTGCTACAGGCTCACCACCAGTGACCTGATGATCCCTTACCACATCAGCTGCACAGCTCCTTGCTGCATTTATCATATCTGTGGCACTGTGTTGCACCTGCTCATAGGTACAATTCTGGTGACCTACAGCACTGATGTTATGCATCCCACAGGGCTGCAAGTTCTGACCTATTTGTCCTCCCCCGGAACAGCATAACCTGATAATGTTGCCCAAAACCTCAATGATGAGGTTGTTTTCAGCCTCAGAAAATGGTGGCCTGTGACATGCACGCATAATGTTTCCTAAAATACAAAGACATGAGAACACATGTAAGGATCACATACATATGATTAAACTAAGTATACATACAGCAGTAAAGGAAGGCTATCAGTATTCACTGCCTGATTACACATTTTATATTAAACAATGTGCCAAACATACAAAGGATGTGGATGCAACTAGGATTGTAGCAATACTGACATATTACTTTTGTGCCATGACAGATACTGACATATACTCACACACCCAACACAGGAGTCCATTGAAGTGTGACCCATAGCAGGAAAAATCTCCCCTCCCAAAATAATATGTCTAAACAATAATGCCAACAAAAGAGCAGTGCACTACAACAGCTGCTATCAAAGGAAGTAGTCAGGAGACTTGTGTACCTAGTTATCACACAGTATTATACCTCTGGTGTACTCTACATCCTCTGCATGTGTAACAGGGCTGGAGATCACTGGCATGTCATCAGTTCAATTCTAACAAAGGCTTATTGATGTAGTCCCCATTCTCCCTAAGTATATTCAAAAATATGCATCATGTTGGAAACAAAATGGATACATACCTGATGGAGTACAATACTCATCTGTTGAAAAATACTGCAATACAAGTAATGTGTCAACGAGTGAGACATAGGAAGTAACTCTTATGCACAATGGTTTGCCTAGCAAGAATTTTGCCTTTTTATGATGGTTGTCATTAGTAGTTGATTGAATTTGAAACAAGCTGTGGTGCAGAAATGCTAAATGCAGCCTACACAGCTGATTTGTTGTATTATCAGCCAATCTAGTGCAACAACTCAACAAGGTAGGTTCTCTCCCCTTTCTCATATGCTGGGGTGAAAATTAGTGGGGTAAAAATGCAGCATCAGCACAGAGATAATGTTTGTAGCAGGTACTTGTTACATATAGATGTATGTGTTACAGGCTGAACCTGCTGCTGCTAGCAATAGGCATAGACAGAGGGGCAGAAGACTTTGCAGGATGACAACACAGAAGAGTAACTGTGGGATCTGTGGCAGCCTTGATGAACAGCCAGAGCCAGACTGAGGAAACTCATCCCACTGGAATTAAGGTATGTGTTTAAGGTAAGTATGTTAGCCAAATCTATCATTAAGAGAGTAAAAGGCAAAGAGCTAGATGTGTCCTAGAATAAGATAGTGGGGATATTAACCATTATGAACAACTGCTAAGTCATGTGTTATGTCATGGTAGTCATCTGGAATGTGTGTGCTGGCAATCTTTGCTTCTAGCATGACTTCCATATATGTATGTTACTTGTACAGCTGTGGTTGTCTGTAATATCACTGGCAAATCATTGTGGACTGCAGACTGATATTACTGGGCCACATTTGAATTGCATACTTCAAATTCCTGTAGGAATTCATGCTAATGCATAACCTGACACTCTAGGCATTTTATATGGTTGTAATAGCAATAGTTAAAATGTGGACTTATCTGTAGGACTTTGACTTCCATTATTTAGAAGCAGACATTCCATCTGTACTGCTTTAGGTGGATAAATAGGTGACGAGACAGTCATACATATCACAATTTATAATGGTGATGTACACATGCATGTATTTTAAATGCTAGATACAGCTGTATTTGAACCCAGGACCATGTGAACAAAAAGTAATGTTTTCACAGCAATTAAGAGATTGAGCTATAGAGTCAATGCTAAAGCATGTGTGCTTTCACATGTTGTGCAGATAATTGCACACTGAACTGTTGCTACATACCTCACTTACACCCATTACTATGTGCATGGCTTTATAGTGATTTATATTTGTACCAAATTCACAGTTACATTCCTATTTTTCCATTAATTTTTTAGCAGATTTGCAGTGTGATGTGGCATGGTGTGCAGCATTGAGTACACAAGCTTAATGAAGACAAAATGAGAATTAGAATATTTTATTAAAATGCATGTGCTAATTAACTGGATGTGTGGCTTTGTGGATTGATGTACTGTTGTTCAAGTGAAATGGTACTGGGTGTGAAATAGGGAGTAAGTGTACTTTTTGAAAGTGATTATTATGCTTTCAAATACATGTAGTAATACACCACCATTTAGCATATCTTAGGAATGCTGCACATAGTGCAGCATCATGCAATAATTCTTTAAAGAAAACAGAATTGTGGAGATAGGACAGTGATGAAATGGGATGTAAGGAGGGAGAAAATATACTGAAAGGTAGGCAGGAATGTGCAGGAAGGGTGTAGGAAAGAACCATAGCTATCCATTTCTTCAACAGAAACAATTGCGCACTTGCAAAGATTTTTAACTGAATTTGATCTGTCACTCCCAGAGAGAGGGGTGATGACAACACAAGTGTGTCAAGTCAATTGGAACAAATTAAGTGTATCCGGTGGACATGTGTGAATGAAGTGGAGAGCTATGTATAGCATGGAATTTTTTTTTTGTTTGTTTGGGACAGGTACCCTTTTTTTAAGGATAAAGTGGAATGTTGGAGAAGGGACATAGGTATGTGTGGAACAGGTAAGTTGGGACTGTGATGAACCATTTGCAGACAGACAAGACATGCAAGACAGCAGACAGGATTGGTGAGGGACACAAGAGGGGGTGAACATTTTGGTAGTGGAAGGTGTTGGGGGATCCTGGTCCCCATGGATGTCAGACATGGTAGCAAGGGCTCACCTGTGGGATTGTCAGCACTGCATCTTCCCACCAGGATGGAGAGCATTCTCTCCATATGGCTTAGGCATGCAGCTACAGTTTGATGCACAAACCTATGCACCATGCCTGGCCATTGATCATGGGTAACAAATGCATCCCCTTCACCTCCACTCCCAAAGGGGGACACACTTCCAACCTGTTAGGGCAGAACTACCTGATGGGGCAGGTAGTGCAGAGGCAGCAGAGGGGGTGCCACCAGGCTGTGGCCCAGACATGCTGGACCCCAGTGCCTCGGTCAGGGGAGCCAAGGTAGGTGGATTACTGGGAATTGGCCTACCTTGTCATGCTGTGGTAAATAAAATAGAAACATAAAGGAAAAACAAACATAACCCAAACAAATGTAATTAATAACATACAAGAAAATAATAATGATTAATGGAAACATATTGAAAAAATATAATGAGGAACACAATAATAAATAATGTAAATGAAAGTTTTTTTAATGACAAATCAATAGTATATTATACATAAGGCCAACATAAGAGGTAATAACAAATAATATGATAATAGCAAATGATAATAGCAAATATATTGATTAAATAAATAAACAAAGAGAAGGGGTGAGGTGAGAGAAAAAAAGAATATTAGTAACTTCACAGATATAACTAAACATACTACAACTACATACTTTTACAAATGTTAGATTTCACTTGTGAGACTACTGACTGCTATGACATTTATTATTTGAAATATTACCCTGTTCCTTACACACACTATATTTCAGATAGTATTGCATACAGCAGTCATTCAATGTTGCTTATATTGTATATATGATGTTCCACGTACATACCTCTCAACCTTTTAGCATGGAACATTATGGGCCAAGCCATACATAATGGTGGTACAAAGGCACAACAACAGGGAGCATTCTTACATAGTGTGCTCTTACAATAGTAGCAAGGTATTCTGATAACAGATTTGCCATTATATTGCATTTCAAGTGATGTCATATATCTGCAAATCAGAGGACTGGCATTTTTTTCCGACATTGATCCTCAGCAATGTGACAGAGACTGGCAATTGTGACAGTTGAGTGGTATGTCCATGTACACTGATTACACTTGACAGTTGGACAGTAGTGGCACAGTTCTATGGGTGTGCGCTTCACATGCAAGCATGGTTATCTTTTATTGATGAAATGCTAGAACAGTATTGAAAACTGCACAATTTGTCAGTTGGCTGGTGTGGGATTAGAACCCACAAACACTAACTACAGGAATACTGAACATTTTATTTGAATAAAAAAATTATTAGAGCACCATCTCCTTTTACAGTTTATTGATTCATATTCTTTCAAATGTTATATTTACACACTTGGATAGCTGTCTAGGACTTCTGTTAACTTACATGTTTACCCTATTCATTTATTGACTTCAATCTACTGCATATTTCAGACAATGAGCAGACCACAACTTCTTCTTTTGGCATTTTTCCAGTTAGGGGTCACCACAGCAGATCACCTGTCTGCTCATGATTGGCAGTGGAGTTTTATAGTGTCGAGTTGCCAGCCCGGCGCCCAACCTTCCATGGAAGGCACACATGTACTCACGCCTAGGGCTAATTTTTTTTTATTGTGTCCAATCCACCTACAGCATGTCTTTGGGATGTGGGAGGAAACTGGAGCACCCGGAGGAAACTCACGCGACCACAGGGAGGACATGCAGACTCAGCACAGAAAGCACCGGAAGCCGAGGATTGAACCGGAGAACCTCTTGCTGTGAGGCGACAATGCTAACTGCTGCACCACCGTGGCCGCCCCAATGAGTAGACCACAACACTGAGTCTTAATCAGGGTATTCCACAACATTTATTGATGAAATGCTAAAACAGCATTGAAAACTGCACACTTTCTCATTTGGCTGGTGTAGTATTAGAACCCACAAGCAGTGACTACAGTAATACTGAACATTTTATTTGAAAAAATAAATTATCAGAGCACCATCTCCTTTTACACTTTATTGATTCATGTTGTTTCATATCTTGCATTTACACACATGGATAGCTGTTAGGATGTCTGTTAACTTACATGTTTACCCTGTTTCAGTTATTGACTGCAATATACAGCATAGTTCAGACAATGAGCAGAATACAACATTGACTCTTAATCTGGATATTCCATAACATTAACTAATAGTTGCAAGCTATGCTACAGTATTGTGTGCTTACCTGCTTTAACTTGCCTTACCAGTTCAGATATGCACTAACACATTAATGAAAGTCTATGATGCCCCAGGTATTTCATACATGACTGCTAAGACTGCAATATCTGTATTTACTTTATTTTATTATTATGTTATACATTCATTTATTACTTTATTGATTTTCTTACATACCACGTGCTTGCCTCATCCTGGCCAAATGCCTTGCATGGGACCACATGCTGAAAACCCTCTCTTGGTAAGAGAATAAAACCATTATGCATACCAGTTTTGCACAGATTCAGCTTGTATATTTATAAATTACTTGAAAAGATACTTACAACCATGTCCCAAGACTCACACTCCACATTCTTAAGCACCCTGGAGAATATTAGGGTCCAACCTAACACTCTCATACTGGATGACTTCAACTATCTGTCCATTAACTGGGAAAACTACTCATGTACCAATACACTTGTCCAACATTTCCTGGAATTCATTAATTCCAATGTCCTGGACCAGCTTGTTCTTACCCCCATTAGAGGAAGCAACATCCTTGACCTGGTCATTACTAACATGGGTGACCATTGTGCTACACCAATAGTCAACTCCTCCCTGGTTAGATCTGACCACAAACTAATCACCTTGGAAATCCACATCCCCCCACAAAGGTAACCACCATGAAAAACTTCTCCAAAGCTAACTTTGGGCTCCTAAAAACAGAAGAGGCTAACTTCACGGCACCCATGCAAATGGAGAATAGTTGCATGACCGCTGAATCATACAACAAAATGCACTGTACGAACACATACACAAATGCATTGATCTCACCATACTCAATAGAACCAAGATTATCTCCTCCATAAAAGGGAAGCCAATCTGGTTTCCCCTGCCATAAACAAACTCTACAACTGATGTGGAATAAGGTGAAGTCCCAAGACTGGAAAATCTCACTTATCAGCCTCAACAAAAAGTTGAGATCCCTCAACAAATCCTCTAAAGCTAGCTATGAAAACAGAATTGCAACAGATAGTAAAGACAACCACAAGGCCTTCTTATAGTTATGTAAAGAATTACCACAGCAATACCCAGGTTTGCTCTGAGCTACTGCACAATGGTACCTCCTATACTGAGCCAACAGATATTGCCAATATACTAGCCAACAGATTCAGTGCCAACCTTACCCCTCTCCCCCCAAAGGGCCAATCACAATACCAGTAGATTGCCAGGCACCTAATCTTACTGCTGCACAGGTTAAAACAGCACTGTCCAAGGCCAAGAATACAGCTTCTATGGGACCTGACAATATCACTGGCTGTGTTCTACAAGAACTACAGCATGAACTGGCACCTCACCTCTGTGCCCTATTCAATCACAGCCTCACCTCAGGCTTTGTCCCTACCAAATGGCGTACTGCTACAGTCATCCCTCTCCACAAAGGAGGAGTGACTACAGACCCTGGGATCTATTGCCCCATTACCCTGATGAGTCTGATATGCAAAGCTATGGAATGCATCATTATGGACCTAATAAACAAGGATATAGGGAATCTCCAAATTCTGGTTTTGTGAAGAGCAGATCATGCCTGCTCAACTTGGTAGACTTCTTTGAGTCAGTCACCAGAGCTGTGGATGAAGGCAAGGTGGTTCATACAGCTTGCCTTGATCTGGCCAAAGCCTTTAATATAATTCCCCACTCAAGAATCATAGAAAAACTCACTAAGCTAGACATCAACCCCTATATCACTAGGTGGGTTGCAAACTGCCTCACAAATAGAACCCACAGTGTGAATGTAGCCAAGTCCAAGTCAGACTGCTGACCAGTCATGAGTGGAGTCCCACAGGGTTTGGTCCTGGGTCCTCTCCTGTTTAGTATCTACTTCTCTGAAGTCCAGGCCAATACAAAGGGACTCTGGCTGACAAAGTTCACAGATGATTGCACATTGGGAGCTATTATTAATCCCCAAGTGATGTTGACATCCTACAGAAAGGCCTCACTGAGACCAACGATTGGCATCAGAACCATGGCCTTAAACTCAATGCCAAAAAATGCGTCATCACCCCGTTTGAGAAAAACCCAGTTCCCATGAATTACCACATCGATTGTAGTCCACTGAACACATAAGGTGTTTTAAGAGATCTGGGAACACAGGCTGACAGCAACCTCTCTTTTGACCAGCACATTGCCACTGTGGTCAGAAAGTCCTTCTATGTGGCACATCTCATTACTAAGGGTTTTGCATCCAGGAAGAAAGAGGTCATTGTCTCCATCTACTCTTCCCTCATCATCAATCATCAAGTACAATGTCCCATCTGGCATGTACCTCACTAGACACTTGCAAAAACTGGAGAGGCTGCAGAAGTACCTCACAAAGAGGATTCTATGCCTTAAACACTTGTCCTATATGGACAGACTCAAAAATCTCCAACTATTATCTGTCTCATATCACTTACTTAGAGGCAATCTCTGCTTGACTTACAAAGCCATGTCTGACCCAGTTCTGTTAGAAATGCTACATCTAAAGAAATCCCAATCCCTCCACACCACATGCTCCAGAGACCTCAACCTCATTACCGTAATCATCAGAACATGCTGGAGGGACAGGTTCATAACCCAGAGACTTCCCATGCTATGGAACACTTACCATACATGTCAAACAGAGCACCTCACTGGCCCTCTTCAAGAGAAATCTTGATGCGTGGATAGGAAATAGAAAATTTACCCCAGGGATCACTTCAGTGGCTCTACTCAACAGAGGCACTGGGAACTAAGGTCAGGTGGCACATTGATAGGGTAATCCTATGGACTAGGCTTGTAAAGGCTCCAGGGCCATTAGCCTAGTACACACCTATGAAGTTATGAACCTATATCTGTGGGGTGTTCCCAACCCATGCCTCTTGGATCCAGTGATCCGAGGTTCCTCTCTTCCTTTGATAGAGGTTGTCATAATGTTGACAGCACTGCTCACCAGTGTGGGGGATACCAGTTGCATTGGTCAGGTCTCTGGCCAAACTATCCCAACTTCAGACTTGTTTTCTAATCTCTGATTGTGCACTTCAGCAGCCAGGATCCATAGTGCTGTACCAGGTGTCCAATAAAAACCCTAGAGTCCTACACACCTCACCATTGTGCCATAAAGTGCACACTTTCCACATGACACCCATATCCACACTCAAGATCTGGCTCCAAGAAATAATGTGAAATTCCCACCTATTGCTCTTTAAATAGGATGCATTCCCACTTTTGTGTGTCATACTGTAACTTTTAAAAACATGCCACATTGCTTAGCATCGTACAAACTCTCACAACCCATGTTTAAGCAAAGCTTAGCATCATGCAACTTTTCTAAATTTAACAATAATTTAATTTAAAGTGAACTGATGCTTCTGTGACCTGACACAGTTGCACAGCAGTATATGTAAAAGGTATTACTGCCCAGAACCTACTACGCTGTATGTCATGATTTAACCTATCTAGCCACTGCAATAATGAAGGAGCCTCATGTATGTTCAGATATACTGCAATGGTGCCACTGTAAGCATAGTGCAGCTTCACTGCGTGGGTTTGCACATTGCTAAGCACCACAGAACTACAACAATTAAATGCATCTGGTTTCTATTTTTAGATGTCTAGCAGATGTCTAATGCATGACTGTGTAGTGCTAAGCCTAGCTAAATAATTCAGCTCATCACACAAGCAAGCACATAAAAAGAAAAAGAAAAACAGAAATTGACTGCATCCTGTTTCTAATTTTACATTTCTGGGACATGTCTGAGATATGGCTGCACAGAGCTCAGCATAGTTAAATAATGCAGTGCACTGTGCAAACTAACACATAAAGAAAAAAAATTAAATAAATTCAACTTAGTGAAATAAAATGTCTTGTAGACATTAGGGTCAAGGTTATGGGGATGGAAGGTATGTGGGTGTGCCATTGGTCTTACACAGATTCAATATCCATGTTGTTTTGACCTCCCTTAAGAGCGCACCACAATTAATATGCATGACACACTTCCAGGGGAGATCATGGCCGTGTACACTGATACATTCCATGTAGGCTCTACACAAAGCCTACACAGACTTTATTGAATCCTGAGTGATGCCTATCATTACTTCCAGTTATCAAAAGTGTGTTTCTGACTTAATACAGGCCTGTAATTGTTTTTCATATACATAGATCTATCTCTATATCTATCTATCTATCTATCTATCTATCTATCTATCTATCTAGATATAGATGTTGGAAATTAATTGAATGATCAGCCGGACCAATATTGTTAATATTATTGAGAAGTGAGGGGCTAGTTTGGGAATCAGATATGCACTGGTTCCAGATGAATATATTCACAGAGTGTACAAGGCAGAAACAATCAATGGTCCATAATCACCTTGCCAACACCCACCATTATAGGATACCTCATATTTCCAGGAGGGCAAAAGAAGTCAGGATTAGGAGGAATTTATGGCCACCCATCCAACTGTCAAGCTTTGTCTTAAAGAAAGCAAGGGTAAAGTGGGGAGCTGACAATAACATGGTCAGATGCCCACCTTTCTCGGTGTACATTCTGAAATATTGAATTAAACGTTTCCACCCAATTGTGAACTTGTGATAGCCTGTGTTAAGCAAACGTGATAATCACTACACTATAGAAACACATCAAAGGCACTAAAATTCCTTGACAGGGAATCAGATCTGGAAAGTGGCAGTGAGGGCACCAAATTCTAACCACTAGATCATTAAAGAGCAAGGTTGCAACAAAATGTATGATTAAATTTAAACCATGCAGCTAAGAAAAAGATTTAGTACACAGTGTACCCCCAGACTTAGATTTGCTATGAATCGTGCTGTGTTCTTAAATGGTCAGTGACCTATAATAGGATATTCCCAGAGAGATGAACTTGGAGATGAAGGAAAAGTATGTTGAAATAATGCAGGTATGTACAGAATTTGATCTAGCATTTAGTGCTAACATATGTTATGTTTATGGTCTCCAAGCACATGTTAAAATTGGACGTTATTTAACAACTAGAGGTCTTGGACCTTTGTTATTATCCACTAAGGTTGATTACATATTTTTTTGAATATACTTCCCATGCAAAAGCCTCAGTAACATGATGGCAGAAGACAATGTCATTCTTGCAGTATCTGTTAGAATCTAAATGATTGTGTACAGAGAGCCTAGATACAACTAATAGTTTTCAAAATGGTTATGCTTATTTGTTTAAACAGCATAATTGATTTAAGTAGGCATGTAGAATAAAAAATAAATAAAAATCATTTTGTTGGATATTTAGCATTAGAGTCAGTTTGTAGCTGTGTCTAACAAGGATTAAATGCATTTTGGAACTTGCCTTAACTTAGGACATTGGTTATGGCTGATCAGAAGAATGTGGAGATGTCAGTGTGGCATGAAGTATTTGCATCATGTATAAATAATTTGAAATGTAAAGGCCCACAAACTGAATCATGGGGGTGCATATGTATGTGATCATGTGGAGGTAAAGCAACAATGAAAAATGCCAAGCTAAATTTACAAGAAATTGTTTCACAGCAGCAACTTGACCATTTCTACAAGAAGGATTATAAAATAGCAGGTTATGAGTGTGGACATCAAAGATAGGTGCATCGCAGATAATGGCCAGGTAGTTATAAGGGTTAGATCAGAGAAAAAGGGCGAGTAAGTAGATTAGGTGAAGGTCGGCTAGTTTCAACTGCTGAAGGAATGAAGAATAGAAATGTTAATGGGATATCAAGGAGAGAGAGAAATTATTTTATTTTGTTTTACATATGTTAAATAGTTAAACATCCTCATCCAAATACTGATTTAATTTAATACTGGGAAAAAAATCAGTTTTAGAGAAGCAGGTGTATTCCGTGCAGAAGCTATTAAGTGTCCAGACAAAGGAATATATCAACAAAGGACTGCTTCTTCATCCAGCGACATGCCAAGAAAGGTAGTGTTTTATACATGTTGTAGAGGAGATGTACTGCAACACCAATATTTCTGATTGACCTTTGTGTTGTAATTCTGGTGAAAGTAGCAGTGGAGAAGATGCTTCCTCTCATAATTGAACAAGGATAGGTTGGTACAGCCAAGGGACGGCAAAACTTAATAACTGTTGGCCTGTAGCATATTTTAAGAAAATGATGGTGTAAACATCAAGTGAGACCATGGGCATGATTTTGTTCAATATAAGGAAGGCATTCAATTCTTTCGACTGATGAATTATGGAGAAGGGGTTAAGAAAAGTGGGTATTTGGAAATGGATGGGAGGAATATCAGAAGTGTAAGTAGGTTATTTGTTTTCTCCTCTGCAGTTCCCCTGAACTGGTGCCCCTCTTCACTCAAGTTTGATCAACTCTGAGAAGCCTTTTTTTTTTTTTGCTGATGATCCACCCCCCCCCAAAAAAATATCCTCTGCTCAGAAACTTGAAGCAAGCTGCTTCCAACAAATGTAACAGGCAGCTTGGTACACCCCACACACTGCACATTTTAGTGCTTCAGTGACAACCACAAAATCAATACTTGTCTGTCCTGATATTCTTGCTTGAAGTGATGTTGACACTGCACTCCTGCACCATCATTGATTACCAGTTGCATCCCCTAGCAGATAGAAAAAATGTCACTCCCCCTTCATACTACACCCTAGTTACAGTTCTGAGGGCAAAATACTAAGCACAACCATTCAAGGTAATTGAAAATGGGTGAATAGCAGGGAAACCATGATCAGTAAAGGGATCTCTTGCTGCAAGGAGCTCACTAGACAGGTTAGGAGGTATTACACTGCTATACACACCATAGTGGGAATGACTGTGGTTATTTATGTTTGCTGATGAATGCATTACTGATAGCGGAAAATGTGAAGGCAGTAGTGGGGGTTGGCAGTATTTATGATTTATAGAATGCATCAGGTTTGCAGTCAAATGAGCAGAAAATGAGAGTAACATGTCTTAGTGAGGAAAGGGTAAAATAGGCCCCATGTGTTAGGGTTGGAATGGGTTGTAATTTAATTGAACCAATTAAATGGAATCAGAGAAAGCTTAAAGAGTTGGAAAAATAGTTTTATAGAAAAAAAGGTGCCAAAAGAGTCCACTTAGTTTTAGTGAGTGAATGTAGTCAAAGTAATGATTGTACCACTAGCATTTCTAGTTCAGAAGTGCCTGCCAGTGACATAATGGATGAAAAGCTAGACAGTCTCCAGCAGGAGGAAGCATTAAAGCTAGTGGGGTTAATTGAATGATGGTTGCTCTAGAAAAGCTAAGTGCAC
>NC_056732.1:261973588-262053588 GCF_019279795.1 Protopterus annectens | reverse complement strand
TTATATGTTGCCAATATGCCTATAAGGCAGTACAGTTATCCAGTACTGTGTTTCAAACCCTACTTTGCACACTGGAGTACAGTCTCCTACAGTATGGTGGTAGTGTTTTTTATCATGCTAAAATGGGCCTCAAACAGCAGTGGTGATGGAAATGAGGTAATTTATCACAATCATCTTTGAATCATCATTGTCATAACATGATATGTTAACAACCACGGGCAGTGTTACCAGACTCATTCTTGTCAGTTCCCTGGCTAGGAGATCTTCATCCAAAGTAAATCTACCAACAAACAGGTGTTTGCTCAAGAAAGTCTTGTACAATTTACCTAATTTACTGTAGCTAGGCATACCTCTCAACCTCTTAGTGCAAGAAATCTGGACAAAGCCTAACAAAATGGGCCCAAAAATGGGAACATTTTAAACATTGCTCTTATAAACTTAGAAAGTTGCTAGATTAACATAGTTAGTTTTAACATACATTATCTGAAGGATTTGAAGTCTGAAAATCAAATGTATGCCATTAATTAGTGACTTCAATCCCCAGATTATTCCAGTGATTTTCCAGAAAACTACAAATTTTATGAGGAACAGACCAAAAATATGAGCATTCTGTGAAAATCTGGACAGTTGACAGGTATGTAGCTAGGTGACCCATTTCCATAAATGTACTCCTCCCCAAACTGAAATACTGGCTCCCTTTAAATGCACTTCTGTTGCACACAATACTGCACCCATTCAATCAGCTGAGAATAAAACAGATTAATACATGTAGCGACTCTCAGCACAAATAACCATTACAGCTAGAACTACTTTACTGCTCAATACACTCATCTACAAAATATTAAATGGCTACTGTCCACCATTGCTCAGAAAGTTGCAGTTTAGAAACCAAACTTCTAAACACAGGAAAAGTGATGGCATTCAGCTTTACAGACCCCCCATTCACACAGTGTGTATGTGTGAAAGACCTGTCTCAAAAACAGTTCTAGGTGTTTGGAACAATCTCCCAGAGAATATAAGGAATGCAGTCCAACTACTGCCTTTCATTAGTGACCATGTATTCAAAGAAACTAAATGCAAGTGCTATAGAGATCTTGGTGAATGCAAAGGTATATTACTTCTTTGGCTTAACTATACTGTTGATTCTCTTCCAAAGTTTACAGATTTAGTTTGTTTTGATATTGCCTCAGGACAGGGAATGATGCAAATACAACTGCCTCCCCCCCTTTTATGTACAGCTATGCAGCTTTCACTTGCCAAGTCCTAATCTATTACACTGTAATAACATCTTGTAATGCTGCGAGTTGTGCAATATATTTACAAACAATTATTTTTTTCTGATTATATTTAAACATTACTAATGTATCTATTCTTATAAATATTGTTTTGTGTTTTGTTTAATCGTTGACACACCTCATCTATGTATTGTACATGCAGTCTTTGTCAGGTGCCTTAATGGGATATCTATATATTTATATATATATATATATATATATATATATATATATATATATATATATATATATGTAAGCATATATGTTTACAGTGGAAATGTTGAAACTGCCGGTCGACCGACATGTGGTCGAATGGCAGTTTTCAAGTCAGCAGAATGTCGAACAAAAATGTATCGACTACACTACAGCAAACGGGTAGTGTAGTTTGAGTATTTGGGATCAACATTGTGCATGGAGATCTTGGTTCAGTGAGGAACAGAGAATTAGCCCATTTCCTCACTGTAGTGCAATCTCAGAGTTGGTATTTTTAATGTGCAGGGGGTGTGGGGGTGCAGGTGGCATAGCCCTCCTGCAAAATAGTTGAATTACTATACCTGTTGACTGTAGAGTGTAACAGTACATTAATGTTCATAGCAGGAGGTAAGTGACGTCTTCTCCTGCTATGTCGAATATATCAAACTATGGATGTCGCCTTGGTTGTTGTTTTGAAATTCTGAATTCAGCATTTCGGGTCAGCATTCTGAACGGTCGACCGAAGCATATTTGGAATTTCAATAGTAAACCACACACACACATATATATATATATATATATATATATATATATATATTTATATATATATATATATATATATATATATATATATATACACATACACACACATACATATTTATTTATATATAGGTTCATAGGAGTTACTAGGCTAATGGCCATATGGCCTTTACAAACCTAGCCATGTAGAAACCCTGAGTACTCTAGTTAACCAAATTTAGATGGTCATTGTTTGCAGAGCAATACTATGATCAGCACAGAGTGCCCCTGTCCTTGAGGGCCATAGGTGTCACCCCGGGGTAAATTTGTAGTTTCCTTTCCAATTATCAAGGTTGGGTCATTGAGAAACCCTGCTTCACATGAAGTGGGAGCTTATTCCAGAGGAGCGGCAATCTCTGGGAGACATATCTGTCTCTTGCACAAGTTCTATTATTGTCACAGGTTGAGATCCCTGGAGTGAGTGACTCTTGTTCATAGGTGTGTACTAGGCTAATGGCCCTGGAGCCTTCACAAGCCTAGCCCATAGGATTACCCTAACGTACCACCCGACCTTAGTTCCCAGTGCCTCTGTCGAGTAGAGTCACTGGAGTGATCCCCGGGGTGAATTTTCTATTTCCCATCCACTCAAGATTCCTCTTGAAGAGGACCAGTAAGGTGCTCTGTTTGACATGCATGGGAAGTTTATTCCATAGCAAGGGCAGTCTCTGGGTTATGAACTTGCCCCTCCAGCACATTCTATTGATTGTGGTAATGAGGCTGAGGTCTTTAGACTGTGTGGTGCTGTGGGATTCTGATTTCTTTAGATGTAGCATTTCTAACAGAGCTGGGTCAGACATGGCTTTGTAAGTCAAGCAGAGATCGCCTCTAAGTAGGCGATATGAGAAAGAGAATAGTTGTATTTTTTTGTCTGCCCATATAGGGCAAGTATTTACAGCCTATGATTCTCTTTGTGAGGTACATTTGCAGCCTCTCCAATTGTTGCAGGTGTCTAGTGAGGTACATGTCAAATGGGGCATTGTACTTGATGACTGGCCTAATGAGAGAAGAGTAGAGGGACACAATGACCTCTTTCTTCCTGGATGCAAAACCCTTAATAATGAGATGTGCCACATAGATGGACTTTCTGACCACAGTGGCAAAGTGGTGGTCAAAAGAGAGGTTGCTGTCATCCTGTGTTCCCAGATCTCTTATAACACCTTCTGTGTTCTGTGGACTACCATCGATGTGGTAATCCATGGGAACTGGGTTTTTCCCAAAGGGGATGATGACACATTTTTTGGCATTGAGCTTAAGGCCATTGTTCTGACACCAGTCGTTGGTCTCAGTGAGGCCTTTCTATAGGATGTCAACATCACTTGGGGAGTTAATAATGGCTCCCAACTTGCAATCATCTGTGAACAGTGTCAGCCAGAGTCCCTTCATGTTGGCCTGGACTTCTGAAAAGTAGATACCAAGCAGGTGAGGACCCAGGACCAATCCCTGTGAGACTCTATTCATGACTGGTTGGCAGTCTGACTTGGAGTCAGCTACTTTCACACTGTGGATTCTATCTGTGAGCCAGTTTGCAACCCACCTAGTGATATAGGGGTTGATGAGTTTTTCTATGATTCCTGAGTGGGGAATGGTATCAAAGGCCTTGGCCAGATCAGGTAGGTTGTATGAACCACCTTGCCTTCATCCACAGCTCTGGTGAGTGACTCAAAGAAGTTGACCAAGTTGAGCAGGCATGATCTACCCTTCACAAAACCAAACTGTGTGGGATCAAGAGTTTGGAGATTCCCTATATCTTTGTTTATTAGGTCCATGATGATGCTTTCCATAGCTTTGCATAGCAGACTTGTCAGGCTAATGGGGTGATAGTTCCCAGGGTCTGTAGTTGTTCCTCCTTTGTGGAGAGGGATGACTGTAGCAGTGTGCCATTCCATAGGGACAAAGCCTGAGGTGAGGCTGTGACTGAACAGGGCACACAGGTGAGGTGTCAGTTCACTCTGTAGTTCATGTAGAACACAGCCAGGGATGTTGTCAGGTCCCATAGAATCTGTATTCTTGGTCTTGGTCTTGGACAGTGCTGTTTTAACCTGTGCAGCAGTAATACTGGGTGCCTGGCAATCTACTGGTATTGTGATTGGTCCTTTGGTGGGGGAGAGAGGGGTAAAGTTGGCACTTAATTTCTCGGCCAGTATATTGGCAATATCTGTTGGCGCGGTATAGGAAGTACCATTGTGCAGTAGCTCAGAACAAATCTGGGTATTTCTCGCATTTGATTTGCAGATATCCAGCATTTCCATTATGGCAGGGTCAGAGACTGCTCTGTAAGCTAGGCACAGGTTGCATCTCAACAGCCTGTATGATACAGAGTACATTGATAGGGCTTTCAGTCTCTCAATGTAGGTCATGTCTTGGAGGGCCTGAATTTTCTTGGTTAAAAACCTCTGTGGTCTCTCCAGCTGCTGCAGGTGTCTGGTGAGATACATACAAAAGGGAGCATTGCATTCCATCAATGATGTGATAAGGCTCTGGTCTTTGATGTGATGCCCTTATTTATGAGATGGGCAGTGTAGGAAGCTTTCCTCACTACTGTGGAGACATGGTGTTTGAAGTTTAGATTGCTATCAACCTGCATTCTCAAGTCTCACACCAGTATTTTTGAGCTCAGAGGGATGCTGTCTATATTGTAACTAGCAGGAGCTACTTCTCTGCCAAAGGCGATAATTAAGCATTTTTTTGCATTTAATGTCAGTCCATGGCCCTGGCACCAGTTGTTTTTCTGTGTCAGTCCTTTCTGTAATTTGTTGATATCATTGGGGGACTCTATGATTGCACCCAGTTTACAGTCATCTGCAAACTTAGTATAAGCCACAGGTCATCTACTTTGGACTGAACTTCAGAAAAATAAATTACAAAGAGCAGAGGGCCCAATAAAGATCCTTGCACTGGTAACTGGTCTACTGGTGGAGGTGGATTACCCAACTTTAACAGTGTAAGTTTTATTTGTGAGCCAGTTTGCTACCCATCTTGTAAAGAATGAGATGATACCCAGCAGGGAGAGTTTCTTGATGATCCCTGATTGGGAATTCTGTCAATCGCCTTGGCTAAATCAAGATAGGCAGTGTGTACTGCTTTCCCCTCATCCAGGGCTTTGGTGACTTTCTCAAAGAAGTTCACTAGGTTTAATAAGCAAGATCTACCCTTGATGAAAACAAAATGGCTGGGTCAAGACTTTGAAGGTTGCCTATGCCCTGGTTGATAAGGTCATTGATGATTCTTTACATAGCCTTGTAGATAAGTCTATCAGGCTAATGGGTCTATAGTTCCCAGGGTTGGTTGATGGACACTCTTTGTACAAGGGTATTGCTGTTGCTGTTCTCCACTCCTCCAGCACAAAGCCAGTGCTCAGGCTGTGATTAAAGAGACAGCTAAGTGGTTCCACTAGGTCTTGTTTTAGATTGGTTAGTATACAGCCTGGGATGTTATCTGGTCCCATAGAGGCAGTATTGTTGGCCTCGGAGAATGCCTGAATGATCATTTCTTTGGAAATAAACTGTACAAGACAGGTATCAGGAATGCCATGGGGTATGGCTGGTGAGAACAGGCAGAGTGCAATTGTTGCCAAATCTGTTTGCAGCAGGTTGGCAATTTCTTCAGGTTCCGTGTGAATGGTACCATACACTATAAGTTCTACACACAGCTGGGTATTCCCTTTAAGGTTTTGGATGTCGCTAAAGAATGCCTTATGATTGTCTTTAGCTAAGGATGCCAGTCTAATCTCATAACTAGCTTTAGCAGACTTTACAAGGTTTCTGATTTGCTTATTTAGGCTGTGTATGGTAATTTTCCTTTGCTGAGTACATTCCTTCTTGTTCTTATATATCAGTTTACTTTATTTTGTTACGTAACTTATTTATACTTGCAGTCCACCAGGGTGGCTTGTTTTTGCAAGAGAACCAGGTTTTAATCCTGTCTGGTACTGCTGAGTCGATACATTTGCTTAAGTTGCTATATGTACTTCTCCACACAGTAGTTGTTGCCTGTGTTAGCAGGGGCTTTGAAACCATTTATACCATCACTTAGGAGGTAATCTTTTGCTTTGGAAAATTTTTCTTTCCTCCTGTAGGGATGTCAGGTCTGAACTTTACTTCAAATGAGACAGATTTCTGGTCTTACTTAGCTAGGATTGGCAGCACACTGGGAGTAGTGGAGTAGCCCCCCTTGTTGGTTAGTACTAGGTCTAGGACATTTGAGCCCCTTTTTGGGGTGCAGACTAATTGTTCTAGTGCATTTAAGTTAACAAAGTCCAGGAACATCAGTGCAGTCATGTTTGTGCTCGTATAAGTCACCCAATCGATGGATGGGTAGTTCAAGTCTCCCATGACCAAGGTGTTTGGCTGTATACTGAGTGTTTCAAGCAACTCCAGGTAGATGGTCATGTCTCCTTGTTCATGGTGGGGGAACTGTAGATAACTATGATGTGGTGGGTGTTCTGCCTATAGCTATTTGGTCCTGGAGTAGCTCAAGAGAGTCATACTGATTCACCAGTCAAGAGGTGTATTTGGGTTTAATGAAAATTAATACACCCTCCACCTTTGGTTCTTTCATGATCATTTTGGAGTCTGAACATGCGGAAGGCATTGTAGCCCTGCATGTCCAGGGTACTCTCTGCAGCCTTAAACCAAGTCTCAGTGACTGCACAGATGGCAGCATCTTCCAAGATGAGCAGTGCTTCCACAGAATGCAGCTTACAGTTTAGGCTCCTAGCATTAAATGACATGACCTTGAGTTTGTCTCTAGAGAAATTTTCTATGTCAGACCTTTTGTTGTTTTGACATACCAATATCCTAAAGCCTTGAGGAGACAGGTGAAGGCCATCTCTGGCAGTGCATTGAGGTCTGTCGACTATGTCTTCTAGGCTGACAGATACTGGATCCCCTTTGAGTGACATCAGAAGCTAAGCCAATTGTTGAAGTCAATCATTTTTTGTCTGTACTGAGGCATTATCCTAGGTGAAGGTAGAATGCTGCTTAGGTTGAGCGACATACCAGCCTGGCACACATAATCTCAGAGCTCTATCCTGTATCTCTCTTCATATAGTCCAGAGAGGTACATCTCAAGTCATTCACTCCATGTACTATGACAGAGTCATAATTGCTGTTGAGTGACTTGAGTGCATGAGTGACTTGTTGGATCCTAGCACCTGACAGACAGCTGACCGTGACCTTCCTCTTGTCCAGCCTGGTGATAAAGAAATCTGTGTGTGAGTCTTGTATTACAAGGAAATTTAGTTCTGAAGTGTTTTACCTTATGGGCTTGATTGCTAAGCCACTGTTACATGTGTTGTTATGTGTACTTGTGGATTCTGTTCATGTACCAGTATGTGAGGGTTGTATGCACTTCAGAGGTCTCGGGTCTTTTAGCAGGCTCTTGGTGAGTACCTTTGCTTATGTGAGTTTATACATCTTGACGTTATCTTGCGTTAGAGGAGAGGTGTGTTAGCTGACAAGATTTTTGATGTCTTGTTTATTGTTATGTGAGAGGTCTGGTTCAATTTGCATAGAATAGTGACATCTCTCACATACTTTATTTTATTTGTTTTAGTAGCAGGTGGTTGCCAGTATACACAAGACAATTGCTGCATTGCCTCAGGATGCCAATGTCCATCAGGCTGGCTAGAGTAATGTTAGAAAAATGACTGTTCATAGCAGCAGGTAATTTCTTGTTTGTGGGAGGGCAAAAGAACAGCTATTACTGTGGGATTAGCAAGGGGACTTAAAACTTTATAGGATTAGCTAAGAAACTGGGGAGATCCTTGACAGTGCTTAGCTGAGCTGCCTGCAGTGCAGCAGTGCACAACTGAGTTGCCCAAAGAACAGCAGGGAACCCTGAGAGGGTTTCATTGAGTAGTGTTCAGGGAAAAAATGTGATTCCAGGTATTTGTGTCTATACAAGGCACTGCTAACCCCTGATGTTCTTTGTTTTTCACTGTTGCAGTCATCACTTTTGGGTTATCTGCTTGCAGTCGCCCTCAGTTGGCCTGATTAACAAAGTCTTGGGTCCTGCATCAGTTGCTGTCTCATCTTCCATGACGTCAGGTAGTCAGGGGTATAAAGCATGCAGCCAATGCCATTACCCCAGTCTTTCTTGCCGTGCAGTGCCCGAAGCAGAAGCAGTTCGCAAGTGCCAGTCGGCCAACTCCTGAAATTTTCGTTTTCGAGTTTCAGAACCGAAGTCTTCAACTAAGCTAAGTACCCCACTGGGGAAACTTTTTCTTGCTCTAAACCGATGTCAGTAAAAGTTAAAAACTGTATTTCTTGTGGAAAGCAAATACCTCATAAAGATTTTCATTCGTACTGCATTCCTTGCTTAGGCCCTGACCACGATGTACCTCGCTGTCGGTTTTGTGCCTTATTTAAACAACAAACTATTCATCATCGGTTTATTTACACTTCTAAATATTTTGGTAGTTGGTTCAATTACCCAGATATGGCTTCGGTAAGCCACCTGACGGTTCAATTATCCAAATATGGCTTCGGTAAGCCACCCGACTACCGACATTCCAAAAAAATGCAAAGATAAAGACAGAGACAGACCGCATAGGTCCAAAGCTGCTGACGACGCTCCTATGCTAGTCGTCAGTTCACCGGTACTCAGTGAGGCACTTTTGCAGCCCCTGATACCCACTACTTCAGATTCACTGGCCTCTACTGAGACCCATTTGGAGTTCGGTATGCCGCAAGATGCTTCAGCTGTGGAACCTGCGGATGTCTCTACCTTGGATGGGTCCGGAGCTGCTGTGCAGGCTCTGGCTTCTGAGGGTGTATTCAGGCCTACTGACTTGCATATTAAACTGACACCATCTTCTTCTTCAAGGCCTAAAACTTGATCCATGCCTAGAAAACAGATGCCCAGAACACATGGTCAGGCCTCTATGCCTAAAAAACAAATGATAAGAATGGCTAAAGACCTTATTACTTTAATCAGGGGAAGCCACCCTTCCCCCTCTAAGAGACCTAGAACTGAGTTTGCTTATGATTCTTCTGATCAGGACTCTGAATTTTCTGTTTCCTCTGATGACCAGGATTTACCTTTATCTACCTATGAGGATTCTAATGCAGAGGACTCTATTCCCTCTGCTTCCCCTCCAGAGGATTTCTCTTTTGGTGAAACCTTGCATACTCTTAGGGAGCATTTTCAGTGGGAAAGCCAGGATTACTCTGACTCTAAAAAGAGGCTTAGGGATTTCTTACTCCTGCCCCAACACAGGCCTTTAGCTATCCCCCCTGTACTGGACATTGTTGATGATGTCTCTTCGGACTCTATCTTGGCCCCTGGCTCTTTACCTTCTGCTCCCAGAAAACCTGATATATATGACAGGGTTCCTGACTCTCACAAGTTCCTTTTTAAAAATCCTACTGCAGATCCTGAGACCATTTCACAGGGACCCAAGGGCATTAAGGCTACTACTGCTAGAAATCCTACCCCCTCTGATAGAGATTCCAGGGAACTGGATAGATGGGGTAAGAAGGTATACACTTCTGCAACCTTGGCCATTAGGGCCTTAAACTGCCAGTTTCATATGTTAAAGTATCAGCAGCATATTATTGGATTGCTTAAACAGAAAATGATGTTGATTCCTGACTGTGCTGAAAATAAAGATTTACAGGATTTAATGCATTCTGCTGAAAAAGTTGGAAAACATACTTTGCAGTGTGGTTTTGATTCACTAGAGGCATCTTGCAGAGCTGCTGTCACTGGGTCTGTACTTAGAAGGCATGCTTGGCTTAAGGAGTAATCTTTGCCAGATCATGTTAAAGCTAAATTGCTGGCTGCTTCCTTAAACCAAGACTGCCTGTTTGGCAACAAAGCAGAAGTACTTAAAAAGATGGAGTAAAAAGACATATCTATGCAAACTGTCAAAGGTTTCCTGCAAGTACAGCCTCCCAGATTTAGTAGGCATTGGCCATCCAGAAATTGGTCCTTTCCTGCCTCTTCCAGGCCTTCTCAGTCCAAACCCAGAACCAACAGAACTCCCGGGCTTCAGTCACAAGGTACTCACAGGACTAAGCAGTGGGGGACTCCCACTTCCAAAGCAGGGAGTGGTAAGACTCCCCACTATGGTAAATTGTCTCAATGACTTAACTTTAAATCTTCCAAGCCCTGCACAACTGACTGTTCCATTAGGGGGAAAGATAGCCCGGCAGGCAAATAATTGGGAGCTCATTACCCAGGACAAATGGGTTTTAAATATAGTTTCCCAAGGATACAGATTCCACTTTCACTCCTTACCAACCCTTAACAGTTGGCCAGAACTACCTACAAATAAATGGGCAGAGGCTCAAAAGCAAATTCTCTCACTCATCAGGGCTACTCAATCTGTTCCAGACGAGGAAAGGGGACAAGGTTTCTACTCAAGACTTTTCCTGGTGCCCAGAAAAGACAACTCCTGGCATCCTATCCCGGACCTCTCTATCCTAAACACATTTTTAGTGATCCCAAAATTCAAGATGCTAACTCTTCACCAGCTGCTTCCTATGCTAGGCAAGGATGCCTGGTTGGCAACACTGGATTTAAAGGAAGCCTACATGCACATCTCAATAAGGGAATCTTGCAGAAGATACCTAAGCTTCAAAGCAGGCTGCATGCACTATCAGTTCTCTGCACTGCCCTTTGGCTTATCTACTGTGCTCAGGGTATTCACAAAGTGCCTAGCTCCAGTCAATGTATTTTTCAGGAAAAGAAATATCCAAATATATCCATCCCTGGACGATTGTCTAATTCAGGCAGAAAGCCAAGACATACTATTGAATCATCTGGCATTTGTACAGAAATCGCTAACTTCTCTGGGGTACACCATAAACGAAAAGAAATCACATCTTGCACCCTGCCAACAAATTGTATTCCTGGGAGCAAGCTTGAACACAACTTCCCAGATGGCCTTTCTCACGCCAGAAAAACAAGTTCATTTGACAGCCTACTTCAAACTGCTGGCCACAAAGACCCATCTATCTGCAAGGAAAATACTACAAGCCCTGGGGTTCATGGCCTCCTGCATTCACCTAATTCCATGTGCAAGACTGCATATTAGGAAACTATAATGGTATCTAAAAAGCCTATGGTGTCAACATTCTCAAGATCTAGAAGCAATGATTCCTATCATACCTTGTCTACAGATAGAGTTCCTTTGGTGAGCAGAGACCTTTCACCAAAACAAGGGACTGCCATTCACTCTAACCCCTGCCGCCCAAAGCCTAACAACAGACACATCAGACTATGCAATGGAGGCTCACTTGGCAGGGAAGTGCATTCAGGGCAAATGGAACCAAGTTAAATGCACCTGCATATCAATCAAAAAGAAATGTTAGCTGTACAAAATGCTCTGACAGCCTTCAAGGACCACATTCTTCCAGGGCAATTAATGGTAAAGACGGACAACACCACTGTTATATGGTACATAAACAAGTAGGGGGAACCCACTCATACCCTGTCTGCAGACTAGCCATGGCTCTGTGGAACACACAGATGAACTAAGCAGAAATCTCATGGACCCACACAAGTGGAAAGTGGAACCAAAGATATTCAAAATGTTGAGAAACAAATGGGGGAGCCCAGATATAGACCTGTTTGCCACCCCCCAGAACTACCAAAACTTCTGCACAAGGACTCCCCACAAACAAGCTTGGAAAGTGGATACCCTGTCCTTCACCTGTCAGTTTATGCCTTTCCCCCTCTGCCTCTACTCCCCAAGGTACTACTAAAGATCAAACAGGACAAACCAAGGATGATACTGATTGCACCAGACTGGCCTCACCAACACTGGTACCCCCTTCTGTGCAGTGTGTCACTTCTGGCACCATGGCACCTGCCTCAGACCCCTGACCTGCTGTCACAGCAAGAGGGCCAGATTCTGCACCCACAGCTTCAAACCCTGAACCTGGCAGCCTGGCTAATTATCTGATCTCTCTGTTACCAGCCCTCAGTAAGTAAGTGCTAGATGTCATTCTGGAGGCAAGGAGGCCTAGTACTCGAAAATCCTATACTGAAAAATGGAAAAGATTCTGTTCCTGGAACCAAACTCGGGATGGGCACAGCAGCGCCCAGTTTACCTCAGATTCTTCAACACTTAACTGAGATGCTGCACAAGGGCCTTTCCATTTCCGCCATCAAAATTCATGCCTCAGCTCTTTCACCTCATTACAACACAGAACTACCCCTCTTCTCTCACCCACTGCTGAAGCAGTTCCTCAGATAGGCCAAATATGTAAGACCACCAAGGAGAGCCCCTACTCCAGCCTGGGACCTTAACTTTGTATTGGAAAAACTCACTCTACCTCCTTTTGAGCCAACTGCAAATGCAGAGTTGAAATTAATTTCTTGGAAAACAGCCTTCCTTTTAGCCATTGCTTCAGCAAGAAGGGTGTCTGAACTACAGGACCTCACAGCAGTGGAGCCTTTCATCATTTTTCATATGGACAGGGTGTCCTTCAGGATCAATCCCTCCTTCATGCCCAAGATGGTATCCAGTGTGGCCCTTAATCAGTCCATTCATTTGCCAACCTTCTTTTCTAATCCACAGAACAAAGGGGAACAAATACTGCACTCCTCAGATGTGCACAGACAACTTAGGTTTTATTTGGACAGGACTAAACCTCTCAGGAAATCTGAACAGCTGTTGGTTGCATTTGCTGTAGGGGCAGAGGGGAAGGCCATTTCAAAGCAAACCATTTCTAAATGGATAGGCCATTTCATTCATTTCTGCTACAAGCACCATGGAAAATCTACCCCACAGGGGATTAGACCACATTCAACCAGGGCTGCATCTACCTCTACAGCCTTTCTCAGAGGTGTCCCTACCAGGGACATCCTAGAAGCTGCTACCTGGAGTTCTGTACATACCTTCACCAAGCATTACCATTTTCCAGTATTTTTCTAAATCCAGAGCTGGCTTTGCCACTTCAGTCTTACAGGGCCTTATAGCTGGTCCTAATGCTATCTAATTTCCTCCTCCCATCCTTAGCTTTGGGAATCTACCCAAAAGTGATGACTGCAACAGTGAAACATGAAGAACATAGTACAGTTGTGTACACTTACCATAAATGTAGATGTTCGAGTGTATACACTGTTGCAGTCCTAGTTACCCTCCCTCCAGCTCACTGACTTCTATTGGCTATACCTCTATTCTTGCTTTCTATGCTTAAAGCTTTTTGGTGTATTTGCTTTTTTATTGGAGGTGTAACTTTGTGTATATATATATATATATATATATATATATATATATATATGAGTCCCCTTCTAAAGACCGAAACGCCGATTCCCCGACGCAGAAATCACCGACGCCAGATGACCGACAGGTACGTATACCGACAGGGTGATTCGCCGACAGTGGAAAGACCGACAAGGGTAATGTGTGATCGCGACCCGGTAAGTGTGCGACAGTGACGGAGGTAGGAGTGGTCAGGTAAGTGAGTTAAGGTTAGAGTGCAGGTAGGTGAAGTGTGCGTTAGTGTCGGAGCTTGGGCTAGGGGTGGGTAAGTGAGTTAGGGTTAGGGTGCAGGTAGGTGAAGTGTGCGTTAGTGTATATATATATATATATATATATATATATATATATATATATATATATATAAAATTGCTTCCCATTATGGGGGCACCTGACATCTGGGGCAAGAAAAACTGATGTAATGGCATCGGCTGCATGCTTTATATCCCTGACTACCTGACGTCATGGAAGATGAGACAGCAACCGATGCAGGACCCAAGACTTTGTTAATCAGGCCGACTGAGGGCTACTGCAAGCAGATAACCCAAAAGTGATGACTGCAACAGTGAATATACTCGAACATCTACATTTATGGTAAGTGTACACAACTGTACTTTTTGCGGTGCATACATACAAACAAACTTAAACAGTTCTAACACAATCTACCAATAGAAAAGCCCTTCACAGATTTCTTTATTCCAGCATCTCCAAGCCAGATAGGTCCTGAGCTAAACACTTTTGCCACAAGGATGTGTGTGTGTGTGTGTGTGTGTGTGTGTGGGGGGGGTCTTAAAGTAAGATGGCTGGATTTAGTGCTCAAGTGGTGCCAAACAGTCTAGATTCAGAAATTCTGAATCTAGCTTATGCTATTTAAGGCAGAAGAAGATATATACATAGTGCAGAATGAAACAGTTACAGCAGCAAAAATAGTAAAAATGAAGCAACAGTTCAGTACAATACAGTACACAAGTACAATAAACTGGCTTAAATTCTACTTATTTGCTGAAGATTTCAGAGGATGCCTTGGATATTCTTAGATGTATTTCATATCTTTGGTTAACAATGCCAGACTGAGTAGCTCTGGTAAACTAAGCTCAAACCTGTGCAAATGCAGTGCTTAAATACAAACTGTATTTAAACAGTTATAACACAGTCTAGAAGTAGAAAACCCCCTCACAGAGCTTTTATTTCAGCAATCTCCAAGTCAGATGGGTCCTGAGCTGCACATTTCTTCCATAAGTGTGCGGAGGGGAGGGGGGGGGCATCTTAATGTAAGATGGATGGTTTTATATTTTTCTTTGTATTCTTAATTCATTTCTTATTATTGTTTTTGGCCTTCTGGCTCAGGTTGTGACTGAAAATGAACCCTAGATTAGTTTGCTTACCAGGTTAATAAAGTATAAATCAATCAATAGATAGATAGATAGATAGATAGATAGATAGATAGATAGATAGGAGGTCATGTGTGATACTGGCTTCTTGCATTTTGCACCTGTGCTACTGAGTGTGCATATCACAGAGTGCCCAAGTGTGTGTCCATGCTCTTTTTCATATCTTTCTCACCTGTTATATGGCCATGGCCAATTCAGGTGCAGTTATTAGCAGGGGTTGCACCTGTAATTCCTGTCAGTCATGTTACCAAACACAGCCAGGCTATTCAGGTAGTATGCAACCTTTCAAAAATATGGCTTTTGTCATTTTCTATGCAACCATTTCTTCTGCATGCTGGTGTTTTGCCAGCATTAATATATATTTATATATATATATATATATATATATATATATATATATATATATGGGTCTACTACTAATTACCGACACGACGATTCCCCGACAGAAAACTCCCCAATGCCAGATGACCGACATCACACAAACCCGACAACGCAAAACACCGAACACCATTACACCGAACACCATTACACCGACACACGGAACGTAAACAACACGCGACACTACATAGCATGCACACTAGCCCTGACCCAAACCCTAACCCTAAGGTCCGACTCTATCGCACACTTCACCTACCTGCACCCTAACCCTAACTCACTTAACCCACCCCTAGCCCAAGCTCCGACACTAACGCACACTTCACCTACCTGCACCCTAACCCTAACTCACTTAACCCAGCCTTAGCCCAAGCTCCGACACTAACGCACATCACCTACCTGCACCCTAACCCTAACTCACTTAACCCACCCTAGCCCAAGCTCCGACACTAACGACACTTCACCTACCTGCACCCTAACCGTAACTCACTTAACCCGTCCCTAAACTACAGTCCCTCACTAGCACACACTTACCTTACCCGAACCATACCTCCGACACGAACACACACTCACCTTTCCCACAGCCTAACCCGACATCCCACAATCTCGAGCACTTACCTGACCGCTCCTAACTCCGTCACCATCGCACACTTACCGCGTCGCGACATTCCTTGTCGGTCTTTCCGCTGTCGGCAAATCACCCTGTCGGTACACTTACCTGTCGGTCATCTGGCGTCGGTGAGTTTTCTGTCGGGAAATCGTCGTTTCGGGCATTAGTAGTAGACCCATATATATATATATATATATATATATATACAGCCACATTAAGCCATGTTGCACTAATCTTTCTGGAATATTTCACAAAGTGCATTCATTCTGCTGAACTTTGTGAATGTCTTCTCATGTATTTCAGGTAATCATAGAGTCTGCTTTCTAGCATTTTCTGGTATTTCATTCAGAAAAAAACAAATGACCCTAGAAATGGACACATTCAGGATCTAGGAATACACTGCAATAATGTACGACTTGTGCTTACACATATACAGAATGTATGAATACATTATAATGAATTGTAATGAAGTATTGCATATACTAACATACATAATGCATGAGTACACTATAGTAAATTACTGCATGTGCTCAGATATATATGGGATATTGGAGTGAAATACTATGTGTACTCACACACATACAGAATGTAAGAGCAGACTATAGTGAAATACGATTAAGAGTGCACTGTAATGAGATACTTCATGTGGTAACACATATATAGGATGCACAAGTACACTGCATAATTTAGTGCATGCATTCGTATGTGTATAGAATGTATGAGTGCACTGTAATGAGATAGTTCATGTGGTAACACATATATAGGATGCACAAGTACACTGCATAATTTGGTGCATGCATTCACATGTGTATAGAATGCATGAGTGCACTGAAATGAGATAGTTCATATAATAACACATATATAGGATGCACAAGTACACTGCATAATTTGCTGCATGCATTCACAGGTGTATAGAATGTATGAATGCAATGTAATGAGATAGTTCATGTGGTAACACATATATAGGATGCACAAGTACATTGCATAATTTCCTGCATGCATTCACTAGTGTAGAATGTATGAGTGCACTGTAATCATGTACTGCTTAGCTCTCAACCTCTTAGCACAAAAATATGCAGAAAGTAAAAATAATGTGGAGACAATGCCCCAAAAATATGGACAATTTTATTATATTGCTGTTATGAACTTTATATATTTAAAAAGTTGCTAGAATAAAATGTCTTGTGTTACCATACATTTTCTTAAGGATATTTTCTTAAGGATGTGAAGTCTGAAACTCAAAAAATCTATCATTATTTAGTGAATTCAGTCCTCACTGATTTGGCATAAAAAGCCCAAATTTTATGAGAACAGACCAAAAATATGAGGCAAAAATCTGGATGTTCTGCAAAAATCTGGACAGTTGAGAGATATGATGTAGATGTAGACTTCCTTTTAGTAATTTACTATATGCTAACATGAGTACAGGAGTGCATGTATATAGTGGTGTACTATATGTGCTCTCCCACATACAGGATGTAAAAGCAGGCAGTCGTTAAATATGATGCACGATTGCACTGTGACGAGTTACTGTTTGTGGTAACACATGTACAGGATGCACCCTGTATCGATGTTTTGAATGTGTTCACAATGTATAAGTACATAGTAATGATGCACTGCATGTGCTCAATTATAGGATGTATGACTTTGTTGCAGTAATTTACTGTATGTACTTATACATACAAAGAGTGCATGCATGCTGTAGTGATGTACTTTGTGTGGTCTCATATGCATCGGGTATAAGAGCAGACTGTATTAATATACTGCATGTGCACCTACATTTACAGGATGTATGAGTACAATGTCATGATTTCTGTATGTACTAACAGATGTAAAATTATAGGAGCCCACTGTACTGTTTGACTGAATATGTTAACACATGTACAGGATGTGTGAGCCTGCTGTAGTGAGGTACTGCATGTTGTAACATATGAATAGAGTGTATGAGTACATTGCAATAATTAACTGCATATACACACATATATAAACAGGATTTGGGACTTCACTGCAGTGAAATGCACTGTGTGCACACGAACGTGCAAGATGTACACGTGCACTGTAATAATTCACTGTATGCGCGTGCGCACACAAACACACACACACATATACATATATACTGTATATGTATATATATATATATATATATACAGGATTTGGGAGTTCACTTCAGTGAAATACTCTGCATGCACATGCACGTGCAGGATGTGCAAGTATACTATAATAACTCACTGTATGTGCACAGACATAGACACACACACACACACACACATATATATATATATATATATATATATATATATATAATAAATGTATATATATATATATATATATATATATATATATACATACACACGAGATTTGGGAGTTCATTGCAGTAAAATACTCTCTGTGTGCACATGCATGTCCAGGATGTACAAGTATATAATTCACTGTATGTACACACACACACACACATATATATATATATATATATATATATATATATATACAGGAGTTGGGAGTTCACTGCATTGAAATACTCTGTGTGCAGACACGTGCAGGATATACAACTACACTGTGGTGATTCACTGCATGTGCACACATATATAAAGTATTTGGGAGTTCACTGCAGTAAATACTCTGTGTGCATATGCACATGCATGATGTACAAGTACACTGTAATGATGCAATGCATGTGCTCAGACATGCAAGATCCATAGATTAATGCTCTGGTTACTTGAAGAGTGAAAAAGCACTAGAAGAACAAAAAGTATCAGTATGAAATTCAGTATTGAAAGGCAAGGGCAATACTTTTCAAACACTTTGCATAGCAGTATTAATCATTATGTGATCATTCGCTGATGGTAGATTTACCAACCTCTGTCAAACTTTTCTCATTCAGGCTTTATCCTCATCACTAATCTGTGTAAGTCACTGGAAAACTTGCCATTATTGATGGTCATTTGGTATGTGTTTGTATTGTAATTGCCATCACTGACTGCCTACAAAAGATTATGAATACATGTTATGTTTTGAAAATATAAAGTAAAGGCAGTAGTGTCTTCAGCTTTACACATCACCTCAGTTGACAGATGTACTATGCTTGTGATGTATTCTACTATTTTAGCAGTATGCCAAAACATAACAACTAGTGTGTTTAATGAGTCATTCAGTTGCTTGCATGTAAAAAAGTGACTGCTCTGAAAACATCAGAAAGCACTTTGAGGCACCAAATATCTCAATAGCACTAGCAAGATCTGATGTTGCTCCAGTGCCTTATAAGTTCTGCACTGAACCATTACCAACAGTTAAAAAATAAGCTGGTTTCTGTTTAACAAATCTTGAACCGAATGATCCTGAGATAAGATTTAACTGATAGAACAAAGTGAAAAACTGAAGAGTTTGTGATTGGCATGAGCCCTGTTTTTATGAAACATTGAGGTACTCTGCAGTCGAATCTGTACAGGGAAGAATATTTTTATTTGATATTTTGTGGAGAAACATTACAAAGGTTGTACCAGTAGAATTCAGATAAAGGCAATTTTATTTTCTGAACTGACAGCCAAGAGCTGAAGCACTAAAAGGTTGTCAAGAAAACGTAACTCAGACAATAGTGTAACTATTTTACTTATTAAAGTCTCAACATACTTAGGGCTTGCAGAACAGAGTGAAGAGAACAGCATTCCTATTGTTATTAATGCTTAATGTGCAGCTGAGATAACAAGGAAGAAATGGGGCCTAGTATTATGGAATTTTCATACAGCTTTGTTTTTCTTCCATTCAATAGAAATGGTCCCCATAGTTTTAAAAACTGAATGATTTCTTAAACTGATTTTTGTATTAAGCAGAATACAGTCACAGTACGTTGGCTCATGTGCTTCTTACTCATATACAAAGGAAAGCAAGTACCTAATGAGAACAGCGTAACTACTCACAAACAAAGAACAAAATGAAAACAGCTTTGAACTGTGAACTAATGTTCTTGGTGGGGGCATAGGACATTTTGTTTGTGAAATTCATCGTTATGCAATAGGTTAGCAAGCTATGTAAATTTTAGCATTTATACTCTGCAACAGAAGTTGACTACTTTGATATCGCTAATGAGAGAAAAGACCAACTGCACTTTTTTCTCTGCCAACCACAGAGGAGAATTTTTACATGAGACTTCAGAGCACAGTATTCTATCATTTTGAAAATGGTGGGACAACACTTTGAATTTTCTTTTAAATAAAAGAGCATCCAGTAGGATAAAATTGTGCATCGAAATGCCAAATCCCCATGACAGGCTCTTGGGATTGAGAAGAAATTGTAAAAATGTCTGTAGGGTGTCACTTATAATATAACATATTCCTTGTGTGACAATTGGAACTCAGAACAACACAGCTTGACTTTGCAGATTTTTTATCAAGGCTTTCAGTTCTGCAGTCCTGTTCTATCATAGGACACATCCTGTGAGGTGCATGCATTTACGCAGAAACATGCTAATAATACCACTAAAGTAGATGGGTGATGTGTGGGGGATGGGCATATTACTAGCTGCAGCATTCGGTACTAATCCTGTAACTTTTTTTATTAATTGCAAAATATCTGACAGGGTATTATGCAATTATCAACAAAGCAAAAGATTACAAACTTTACATGGTGTTTCTAGTACAACAATAGAGAAATTTACACTCAGACTTTCTCATTAATTTGAAAGAATAAAGTGTACACATCATCATCTGACAGAAAAACTGCCTACACCTCCAACTTGCATCTGAAAGCACATAATTAAAGTTTTGACTGATATCTTAATCCATGGCAGCTCATTTTTAAATGTCTCCCTTTTCATCTTGCTCAGTCAGAATAACCTAAGAAGATGATAGTCTGTTCCTAAGGGTCTGATTACTTTTATAAAAAGGTAACATCCACTGTTTCAGTTAGTTAGTATGCCTGCTTTCAATTTCTTACTCTATACCAAATGTAATTATTGCCTTGCTATTCATTTTTAACACTATAATCAAAACTATAACTCAAAAACATTAACCTGGATATAACCTTGCTGTATAAATGGGATTGAACAGTTAATGCTGACTTGTCCATTTTGGAGAAGTAAATCGTTTTGGCCCATTAGATTGATAATGCCTATTGTAGAGTATGCAGTTCCTCATGACAAGAGGCAGGGTAATCTCATTCTTCGGGTACACATAAGTACCACTGAGCTAGGGGAAATAGGAATCTCTGTTAATGTTCATGCCCCTCCACCAGCCAGGCAGCTATCATGAGTTAGTGTACCACCTAGTTGGAGGAAAGGGTATGCCACTCTACAGAGTTTAGAGGCTGGTCAGTTCCACATCACCCACTCTCACAATAGATGTATTTAATATTTATTATTTAATTATTTCCATTTATTTACCAGGAAAGTCCAATTGGGCAAGGCATTTCCTGCCTAACTTGTTGTGAACTTTATGAATTGAGAGGAGATGTTTGTCAGTAGATCTTTATTGCTGGAGGGGAGTTTTAGTAAACCGCTTACATCTGGACATTTTTCAGGGTGAAAAGCTAATCTGCATACAAATTGAAGTTGGGTGTAGATGAGGAGGGGATGTAACTCAAGCTAGTTCAAGTGTCTGTGGGAAATACAGTGATTTGTAACGTATGCCCATTGTATTATAGCATTGCTCTAGTTTAGTTTTCACTGTGGACTGGAAGTTGGTGAAAATAGAGAAGCATGCAGAAGATTAGGCAGCAGGTAGGTGGATGCTAATTTATCTGGCTCCATTCAGTCAGGTATTATTTGGCTTTATATAGTAGTCCTAACTTCTGATATTTTTTTTGATTGCTTCTTGGATGTGGAGATTGAATGTCATGGTGTTATATACTAACCCCTAGTAATTTAGTATTGGAGACGGTCTCAATTTTTGTGTTCTTTTGCAGAAGTGATTTGAATGTTAGCTTTGTACTTGTTATGAGACTAGGGGTGAAAAGAAGAAGCTTGTTCTTTTTTGAATTTAGTACTAGGTCTCATTTTGCTAGACAATTCTCTGTGGAGGAGAATGAATCTTGTGTAAGGTATTGGAGAGGGATGAGATTTTGGGCAGAGCTGATAAGGGTTGCATCACTGAGGTATTGGGTAAAGTTGGCATGCTTTGAGGCAGTGCATAAATTATTGATAAATATATTAAACAGCAGTGGTCCTAGGATGGAACCTTGTGAGAACACCAGCAGAGACTGTTAGAAAGGTAGAGATGCTAGATTGCCATCATCAGCATGGGATTTGTTGAACAGATAGTGGAGGAACCAGGAAACACCTGAGTAGAACACATTAAGGGAGGCTAGCTGATGGAGCAGTTTATTACAACAGACAGTATCAAAGGCTTTAGACAGGTCAAAGAAAAGTGCAGATGCAATGTTTCCTGTATTTCAGCTATCATTAAAGTCTATTAGTGCAGAAGTGGTACTGTGGTTTAGTTTAAAGCCATGCTGATTGGAGGAAAGGAGGTTATTGGTAAGAATTTGGTTCAGGAATTGAGGATGGAGGCATATTTTTAAGATTTTTGATGGAGAAAGTATGGCTACAGGTCTATAGTTGGAAAGATCAGTTCTGTTTCCCTATTTATGCAGGGGTAAGATAAATGACATCTTACACAGGGAGTGGAGATAAGACAGTTGGATTGATCTGTTGATGAGTCTTGAGATGGGATAGACAATGGCATCTCCTGTGATTTTCAAGTGTTCAGTGGGTAGGTCATCTGCAGCTAAGGTGGTAGGTTTCAGATTTAGGAAGTGTTTTTAATGATAGTAATTGGGGTAGTGTTGATGGAGAAAATGTTATGGCTTCCACTGACTTGGAAGTTAAGTTGAGGTGAATGGTTAGTCTCACGCTAACTAGTGATTTTAAAGGGTTAATGAAGTAGGAGTTAAATAATGACATGATATTGTTTGGTTGCATGTCTGGATAGAGACTGCACTACTCTATTCTACCCGAGGATGATTTTATTTTTAATGAGCTCCAGAATGTTACAGGATTTTTTGGGTGATTGTTTTGTCTGTTAAAATATCAATTTGTTTTATCATTTTTAACTTTTATTTTGGTTTGATAGCAAAGGTGCCTAAACTGTTGGAGATTTTCCTGTATTCTGTTAACGTCATATTTTCAAAGACTTATCCCCATTCTGCATTAATATTTTGTTTGTTGTAGATGGCCAAGGGCAATGGTTTGTTTAATTTTTTTTGTGTTTGGATGCTTACTTATTTAGAACATTGAGAAAGGTTATCTTAAAGAGGTGGACTATATCATCTAGGAAAATGGATTTGAAGGTACTCTAGTTATAGAGGTAAGAATGGTTTTCTTAGATTTGGAACTTCTGTAAAATGGTATTTCTTGGGTTGGGGGGTTCTGCGTCCAAAGGCAAAGAGTGAAAGATGATCAATAAATGTGTCTGGTAAGTTGCTGAAGTTGAAACATTTTCAGGTTTGTTCATATATTGATTTTTTTTCCTATTTGACTTGTTGAGTATGGTCAGGGACAGTTTCATAGGTTCAGAAGAGATTACTAGGCTAACATCTTAAAAGCCTTTACAAGCCTAACCAGTACAACCCAATTTTACCTTATATGTGGTACCTATAGGCAAAAAGATGGCATAGGTTTGTGCATATGCTTTGAGAATTTTACAGATTGCCCCTGTCCATAAGGGACATAGGTGCTACCCCAGGTGTGAATCTGAGAATGCCCATTCATTGATCCAAATTGCTTTGAAGAAGGCTAGATTAGGGCTCTGTTTAGCATGAACTGGAAGCTTGTTCCAAAGAAGGGGTAATCTCTGTGAAACATATCTGTCTCTCCAACATGTTTTGTTTGAGACACTGACAAGGTTTAGACTCCTAGATCGGATGATACTCATGTTGTTTGTCTTGTTGATAGTCATAAGTCACCCCTTAATAGTCAGTAGGAGACAGAGTAAAGGGCTTTTAGTGTATCTGCATAGGACATGCTGTTAACACCCTGTATTTTCATTGTGAGGAACCTCTAGGGTCAGTCCAGCTTTTGTAAGTCCCTAGTCAAGTACATACCAAATGTCACAATGATGAGGGCTGAGTACAGTGGAACTATAACTTCCTTAGATCTGGATGCCATACTTTTACTTATAATCTGTGCCACATAGAATAACTTCCTCACCCCTGTTAACACATGGCAGTCAAAGTTCAGGCTACTAACTGTCTGTGTACCTAGATCTGTCACCTCTGAGTCTACTTTTAGGGGTGTGCTATTAATGTTGCAATTTGGAGGGGGTCTAGGCTACCCAAAGGGTATGCTAATGCATTTTTTCACATTTAGTTTTAAGCCATGGTTCTGGCACCAATCATTTGTCTGATTCAGACCCTCCTGAAGTATATCTACATTAATGGGGGATTCGATGACTGCCCTCAGCTTGCAGTCACCATCCAGCTTTGTCATCTAGAGGTCTTCCAAATTAGCCTTGACTTCGGAGAAGTATATTCCGAACAGGAGTGGTTCCAACACCGAGTCCTGTGGCAAACCACTAGTAACTGGCCTCTCTCTCTCTCTCTGGATCTGGATTCACCCACATTAACCACTGGATCTGGATTCACCCACATTAAACACATATGTCCTATTCATGAGCCAATTAGCTAACCACCTGGTGATGTAGGGATTTATGCCCAGTTATGTGAGTTTATTTACAATAATTGAGTGTAGCATTATGTCAAAAGCCTTGGCCAGGTCAAGGTAGGTGGTATGCACTGTTTTACCCACATCCATAGTGTGATGGCCTCTCTTTACCCCAGGGCTAGTAATCAAAGACCCTCAGTTCTCACCACTGACACCGGTGAGAGATGGCCACTAAAACAGGGATGGATTTACTCAGTATGTTCAAATGCAGCTCTCTGCAGCAAGCACAATTTCCCTCAAGAGCAGTTCCAAGTAAATGACACAACCACACCTGTGTATTTGATTTTCACACACACACACACACACACACACACACACACACACACACACACACACACACACACACACACACACACACACACACACACACACACTCTCTCTCTCTCCTGGGAAAGGCTGGCACAGATTTACTAGCTGTGCCCCTTTATACCCAGACAATAAGGTAATGATGCCACCAGCTAGTCACTGCCAGGCTCTTACAAGGGTATCAAATTAAACTGAGTAAAATTAATACTAACATAAATGGTAGAGTGAAACTCAAGCAGCAAGTCTTTTTGAAGTGGCCAAGGTGTCTCTAGAATAAGCAGAAGTACTATCAAGATTTTAAAAGTAATCTCTAAAAGACCAGCCGCAATAACATTTATAAAATATTTAATAATAAAATAGAAAAGATGAGAATATTAAATATTTAAGTGCAATAAACATCGGAGTTTTAATCACAGGAAAAATAAAAATAATGCAGTAGGACAGATTCAAGCAGATGCAGAAAAACAATACCTAGCTAATCTCACTGTAATTTCTGACTGTCTAAAGAAGAACTGTTCCTAGCTAACTTAATTAATTCAGCAAAGCAAAATGAGATGCTGAGAAGCTTCCTTCCACTAGGAAAAGTGAAGATCTTCCAACTTCTAACTTACTACAACTGAACTGACTGTGATAACTGTCATATATTTTTATATCAGGTTCCAAATAAAACAAAACAAAACAAGCTGATCTGTGAGCTCCATGCACTCAATACTGGTTATAGAATGACATCACATTTGATCACATGACTCTGGGAGAATACAGACTCAGAGCTTTTCTAAGAACTGTTGCAGTATTTGAAAATTCTAAAATTCTTTATTTAAACATAAACATTTAATCAGTTATAATAACACTGTTGATACATTTTTAATACAAGCATCAGTACAAATCAGTGTGACAGTCAAATGACAGAAAATTATTTACAAAGTTCCAGCTAACTATGCTGCATATGTTACACATGCACTGCCCTGTTTTCCCTGGTACAGATGGCAATACCTCACATCGTCACACATGGCCCTAGTGAGTTTTTTTTTTTAAAAGTCCACCAGATGTATTAAGCATGAACTGCCCTTGAGAAAGTTGAATTGGGTTGAGTCCACTGGAGGTTTTCTATGTCATTATTTATCAGGTCCACGATTATTCTTTCCACAGCCTTTAGATATAAGACTAGTCAAATGTATGGGTCTGTAATTACCTGGATGAGTTGGTGGTCCCCCTTTGTGCAGAGAGATGACTGTTGCTGTCCTCTTTATTGAGATCAAAGCCAATCTGGAGGCTATGGTTAAACAGAGATCTCAATAGGCCTGGTAGGTTTGGATTCAAGCTGTTTAAGAGGCAACATGGTATATTGTCAGTCCTCACTGAAGCCATGTTTTTAGCTTTAGATAGCACAGTGGCAACCTGGTCTTTAGTGATAGTTGGTGGGGAAGTGGTGTATGCTATTTCTTGGGGGAAAACTTGGGGATGATGGGGAGGTGAAATTTTAACTGGATTTATCAGACAGCAGATTTGCTATATCTTCTGGCTGAGTATATGTGATGCTGCTCACATCTAATTCCACACATTATTGGGTGTTACCCTAAAGACTCCGGACACATCTGAAAAATGCCTTATGGTTGTCTTTAACTTTGGAGGCAATTTTTAGCTCAAAGTCTGCTTTCAGAGTTTTAACTAGTTCCCTGATTATCTTGTTTAGACTAATGAGAGTCTTTTTGCTCTGTTGTGCACATTACTTCTTACTTCACAATGGAATTTTCTTTCTTTTGTTGTACAACCTATTGCTACTGGGAGTCCACAAGGGTGGCATGATTTTGTAATTTGACCTGGGCTTATTTCAGTCCAGCACTGCCGATTCTATGCAATTGTATATATGGTTGTACAGGGCTTTTGTGTATGCCTCTGCATAGGCTTATGCGATTTATGGGATTGGGGGAGCTTGGCAACTAGCTATGCCATCATTTAATAGGAAGTAGTTTGCCTTAGAAAAGTTTTTAAAGTTTTTGGACTTAGACGCATGTCTAGTTTTACCTTTATTTCAAAGGAGACCACTTTGTGATCTGATCTTACCAGCGAAGACATCACAGCTGGGTTGCAGTACTCACTGTTATTTGTGATTATCAGATCTAGGATATGTGTACACCTAGTGAGAGTACAGACTAGCTGGTCCAGAGTATTTGAGTTTACAAATTCAAGAAATCTTTTGAAAACTGAACCAACATTAGAGCCAGTACTTGCCTGTTTTTGTAAATTACCGGAGTCCATATAAAGTCCACGATTCTTCTTATGAGTAATCCCTTGCAATTGTATTCCATTCATCCCATCTTGGTGTCCAGTTCCTGTTTTGCTTGCGAACAGGTTCTGTTCCTGTTTGCCATTTATATGTATCATGTACTAAAATCTCTGTTTAAACTTCAGTATCGGTACACAAAGGCAAGCTGGAGTTTCTCTTCACTATGTCCATCAACAAGGTGGAAAAATCTGAAGAACATTTTTGTAAAGGTCAATATGGAAATTCTGGGATGTTTAATGATAGTACAATGAAATGTGGACACTGTAGATAATGTCTGTCCATTTTGCAGGTGGACTCAAAGGTTATTAATGATATTCTTGTAAAATTTTTGAAAGGAAATTATTATACCTTGGGGATGAGGTTGTGTACTTTGCCAAATGTACAAAATATCCATCATTTTATATAGGAAAGATGGAATGATTATTCAGGTAAAGGATTTATGAGCACAACTATGATACTTTAACTTGTAATAATAACAGTGCTCTATATAAGCATTCCATTGTATGTCCAGAGATCAACTCCTTTATGTTTGGAATTTTAGGTAAAGTAATTATTAACACAGGAAGGGGTGATTGGGAGAACTGCTTAGAGTACAGGAACTTGTGTGGCAGTTAAAATTAAATGTGGGTACACTCTCAGGTTTAAATGAACATATTTCCTTAAAACTAGTATTAAAATTGAGTGCAGCCAAACTTTTATGACAATGAACACCATCTCATAATTTTTTACAAGGTCTTGGTATTTACATATTCATTTATTCATCATATTTTACCAGTTATACAACATATTTTATTTATCTTATGGGAATAAGAAAGCTTGAGCCTTTATATAATATATATTTAGTCATTATGTATTATTCATTATATATTTGTTCATTATTTTATACATATTGTATAGGCATTCATATATCTATATTTATATTTAATATGGTCCAGAGGAGATGGATGGCTCATCTTGGTTTTTATTATATGGTAAAGTCTTCCTGATAATTAGTCTGAATGCTGTTAAACTGGTTTATAAAATGCATATTCAGGTAAAAACTATTCCCCCTTAAGAAATAGATGTTGGGTTATTTATGGCTTTTACTGAATAATACATTTTCAAGTGAAGGTTACTATAAAAATAGGAGGGGTTTGGACTCCTCTTTGGTTCTGAAGAAGTCTCTGTTATTTATTTTTGTGAGATGAAAGCACTAACCGTTTGAGATTGCTGTGTGTTCATTTATTTTTGAATAAATGTATTTTTATTTTGCATCTCTCCGTCACATTCTGTGGTAATAATAATAAAAGCACTTCAAGGCACTAGAAACTCATAGAAAGTAAGGTTAGCATAGTTTCTTTTAATAACTGCTTTCATAAAATTTCTTCAGAGCATATACATAAGTAAATAAAAACATACTCTTTTATACATTAAAGACCTTTTTCACAGTCAATATAAAACTCCAGTTTTAATTGATTAAATAAGTCAATTAAAACAAATACATTCCACCTAAAATGAATTGATAACTGTGTAACCTTTCAAACTCCTGTCTATCAAAAAACACTTAATATTTATATGTTCATTCAGACCAGGTAAAACATCAGCCTTTATCTTTATTTGCATCATCATAAATAAATTTACAAAGGTTTGAGACTGACATCTCTTTTATATCTTTTTTGTTAGAGAAAAATGGCACCAAGTTAATACCGCCTGGTACAGACAAAGGCAAGGGGGCTTACAAGTGCCATAATTGTTCTATTTGTAGATTCATTTATGATGGCCCCCTCATTATTTTTGTCACACTTAGTCTTTACAGTTAAACTTAATGGAAGGTTTCATTGTGGGACCAAAAGAGTTGTTTTCATCGGGGCTTGTTCTGGATGTGAATGTTTTTACATAGGTATGACTACTAGGTGCCTTCATGATAGGATAAAAGAACATTTATATGCAATCAAGACTAAGGACAATAAGAATGCATTGCACAAGCACACTATGGTTTGTAAAAAAATATAACAAGTTTTACTTTTCAGTATTAGTACAGGTCTACTCAGGTAGGAGGGGAGGGGAGTTTAAGAACCAGGTTTAGAAAAGAAAGTACAATGGGCAAATAAAGTTAAAGGCTGATTTTACCTGGTCTGAATGAACACATAAATATTAAGTGCTTTTTGAAAGACACAGCTATTAATTAATTTTAGGTGGAATGTATTTGTTTTAATTGATTTATTTAACCAATTAAAAACTGGAGTTGTTTTATTGGTTGTGAAAAAGGTATTTGATGTATAAAAGGCTATCTTTTTATTCACTTTTGTATGTGTTCTTAATAAGTTTTACAAAAGTGGTTATTAATTGATTTATTTAACCAATTAAAAACTGGAGTGTTTTATTGGTTGTGAAAAAGGTATTTGATGTATAAAAGGCTATCTTTTTATTCACTTTTGTATGTGTTCTTAATAAGTTTTACAAAAGTGGTTATTAAAAGAAACTACGCTAACCTTACTTTCTCTGAGTTCCTTGCACCTTTTCATGTTGGTATTATTATTATTGTTTATTTGAGTATACACTTTGGTGTCAGTTTTGGGTTGGTTTCAACATTCTGTCGTGAATTTGTATCTGGCAGTTCTCTGAATGAATATTGATTGGTCTGGTTAATAGTTACTTTTGCAATGTTGGACACTGGTGTTTGGAGTTGGTTTAATCTATAGCTAACCTATCCAGCGAAGATGCCCAACACTCAAACCAGATGCTCTTTGAGCAGTGATAGTCCTAGGTGCTGTAATAATGTAATATAGGCATAAATAGTCCTAACTAAATGCATATATACTGCTCACCATGCAAACTAGCTGCCCCATGAGTAGTGCAGGACTGAGGTAAAGTTTCAAGGTAGTTTTTATAGGGAAATTTCAACTTTTGGTGATTATGCATACACAAGGCACCACTAACCATCGCTGCACAAACAGCAGCTTCGTGCAAACACAAGGTTTATATATGATCAGAAAAAAGCAAGTTTTATACTAATTATGTCCTAAGGTCAAGCAGATAAACACAAAATAAGTTTCTAGTAGCAATTCCCAACTCATATAGGTGAAATCAGCCCTCTACTGCTATAAGACTCCAAACTTTGATCCTGTTAATGTAAAACAAACGGTTTACAGCCCAAGTGTTAAGGAACCACAAACAGATACCTAATACTAGTTAAATTACTGGATACAGTGTAGTTAAATGCAAAAAAGCAACCCTTACAGCATTTAAAAATGCAAGTTTTAAACTTTAAAGAAATATAGAAAACAATAAATAACACGGAAATATTTCACGGTATACCGAACACAATTAAAGAAAGTGCAAAATGATACTTAAATTAGTTTGTCTTGCCAAGGATGTCTTCAGATGTTTGCAAAGTCTTACAAAGTCTCAAGAGCCATCACCAAACAATGAGCAGCTCTGTATAAATGAGCTTTGTTTATTGTTTAGCAGAAGTGCTCCCACCACACCAATCAAGCATTAATGGCCACATTAAATTCCAGGGACAGTGGTATGTAAGTTTAGTGGCAGTGAAGGAAAGCCAAAAGTAAGGTCAAACAACAATGGAAGAAAGAGAATCCTCTACTATTGGTAATAGTGGTTTTGGATAAACTTTTTAAGATGATTTGCTTTGAATGTGATTCCTTTTCTATAATGACAGGTTCCCTCAACTTCCTGTAGTAGAAGGTTTGATTCCATTAACCACACATTTCTATTACATAACCTTGAACAAATAGCTTAACCAGTGCTTTGGGGCACTAGTGACTGTGGTCTAGGCCTCTTAATAGTCTCCTGGACTGCATGACTAATAACTACCTATGAAGGTTATGGAAATGCCAGAACTTGATGGCTCAGGTTTAATAAAAATAAAGAGAAAAGAGGCATACAGAAAACAAAACTCATCCTCAGTTTGCTAAAGACTTACTATAGCTACTTGAACAAAACATAAATGAAGCTGGAATCTTGCAATTTGCTAAACTACTTTAAGTGTATGTGTAAAGTATCTATAGTTAGGTTACCTTATATGTGAAAATAAGTCTCTGAGAAGATAAAATAAAAATAGACATGTTGATGATTTTTGTAATGCAAGCAATTTTGTACACAGTTCTATAAACAGTTCACAAGTGCTAAAACTGACTGCAGCATATAATCTCAGAATACCACTAACAGATCATACATTACAGGATAATTAAAGATGCAAATTTTTTACCAGAATGCTCAACAGTGAGTATGTATGGAGACTGCTGAAAACTGTTTTTCTCCAAAGTCTCTGGGACTATTGACACTATACCAGGAATACCTGCAGCATGTAAGGCTTATTGCATAAATTAATTGTCTAGTAAAATGGAATGCTTAAGTGCAGCAAAAGCAGTCTGTTCAAATGTCAAATTTATCAAAAACTATAAACGGTTACAAGTTTAAATAGAGGCATAGTGATGGGTGTACTAAGATAACAACAGAGGAACAGGAAATTCTACAAAGTATTTGATTTAGAGTTACAGTCTTCAAGTAAATAATTTAGCAGTCGTTGGTATAACTGAATCACAGAGTTCATCTATAAATTTTGAAAAAGTAATGAAGAAAACAATTTCTCACTTATAAAAGGATATACATGATTACCAGAAAATGCAAATACAGCTCGGTTGCTTTAATAGGACATATAGAATTTCACAATCACTAATGACCCAAGGCCTATTATTTATTTATGTATTTATTTGATTTGTTTTCTGTTTAAATTTGTGTGCAGAAAAAATACAGACGTCGCTATATCATCAATTGTTTAAAATGAAACAATTATTGAAAATGCATGTGTATGTTTTCAACATTGAAACAAGAAAACCAAAAAAACTACTAAAAATCAAAAGAAAAACGAGTTGAATGGTAGGAGAAAGCTGAAATAAGCAAATACGAATAACGTAATGCTAAAGCAACTAAAAACTTTAATATGGTAAGCGCTTTCAGTGGTAAAAATATTCCACCTTCTTCAGACCCAGAACAACATAAAACTGATACTTATATAGCTTGTAGTTAATTATCAATTAGTCATTCAATCAACCAATAAAAATAAAACCAGATAAAAGTACAATATTTAAACAGTATGAAACCTGCTCTAAAATGTTACAATGTTAAGTACATAATACTCAATTTATAAATAACATTAAATATATATGTATAACATGTGTAAATGTTATACTAAAAATCACATTTTAAAAAGCTACTAGGGCAAAACTGAAAATGTATAATATGTGATAATGACATAAATTTACTATAAGAACTAAGATATTTAGCTAAATATAGACACATAAAAAATATATAGTAATATGCAATATGTAAAAAATAAATAATTAATTGCATGCTGGTTAAAGACCAAAATCTGATCATAATAATACTGAATATATGACCAAAAACAAAGTCCATATTTTTATATATATAAAAAACTGTGTAAATATTACTATGTTTCAAACTTAATCAACAAAAAGGTACAGTATCAAATTCGAAATCTTTTATGCAAAATTAATATGTTATCTATTTAAAGCTTTTAATTTTAACATGCTTTTAATAGACACAAATTCATTTAAACCAGGGAAAATGTATGCAGCCATTTTGATTTGCCAATACAACTTGTTTTGTTCTAATAAAAGGAGGGCCGCAACTTTTATTAGAACAAAACGAGTATGCTTTACTCTGTAGCATATCGCCTAACATATAAAGCTATGTCAAACCCAGAGCTGTTGGACATGCTACACCTAAAGAAATCCCAATCCCTCCGAGCTACACACTCTAGGGACTTAAACCTTGTCACCACAATAAACAGGACATGCTGGAGGGATAGATTTCTGTCCCAGAGACTTCCTACACTCTGGAACAAGCTACCCATCTATGTCAAGCAAAGTTCTTCATTAGCACTCTTCAAGAAAAATCTTGATGAGTGGATGGGAAATAGGAAATACACCCCGGGATCACTTCTGTGTCTCTGCTCGACAGTGGCACAGGAAAATAACTTTCTTGGGTGGCGTAAGCCAGGGAACCTTGTTGGCTAGGCTTACATAGGCCCTTGGGCCGATAGCCTAGTACCTACCTATGAACCTAAATGTCTTTAAAATTATAATAACAATCATTGTTAATAGAAGGCATGCTGTTGCTAAGTAGAAAAAAATCAGTGCATATATGACAGAAAGGAATTTATATTCTTTTTACAGAAATAAGTACTCTTGGTAATTAATATTGCTGAAAATCAGCAGTATTTATACTAATTAAAGTAGGTATGAAGGTAGAAATTATGGGTAAATATTCACAATTTCTGGCAAAGTTTTGTTATTGCTAGCATATTTAACAGTCTGAATTCATTTGTGGTTCTATACACAATTATGTATGTTGTGCTGTTGTTGAGTATTATGTTTTTTTTTTTAAATATTTATGAAGCCTTCAAACAGTTCATTCTCAGTAAAGGTATAACTGAAGAAGTAAAATGTCAAAAAAATACTAGTGTAGAAGTACCAAATCAACAATGCATCTGGTAATATTATTACAGAAAATATGAACCACAAAGCACTATAAATTTAATGAAAAACGTGCTAATTATCATTCTTATTCTTAAGAATCCCTGCAGTGGTAATATTAGTCCTGAATGGCAACTGCATAGGAAGCAGTTTCTTTTCTGTGGAGTTTGGTATATATCTTTCTATTTTAATCCCATAACAAAACATCTAAAAGCAAATACTATAGACATTAACTTGTCTTTTAAAAGGAATAATTAAATCATTTCTTATTAGTCCATCAAGAAAAAAAAATCAAACAACTCTGGCTTACCCTAACATATAAATACCAAATCATCTATTTATCTTTAATATTTGACAATGTTATTCTTATAAAAATTCATCTGACAAATATATTTATTTTCAAAAATACCCATAAAAATATTTGCATAAATGGTGATGAATGGTGCTCATAGCTGTTCCCTGGAACTGTAAATACCATTCTTTATCAAAAACAAAATACAAACAACAATAAAAACATATACAAACATAAGTGTATTAACTCTAGTATAATATGTATAACAGGAGTGTAGATCAATTTATATGTGTGTATACCTTTAAGAAGTTATCCAAGGGCTGGCACAAGTGTGTAAATACTGAGCATGTGCAAGTCTGACTGGCATTTTGTAGTTAGCTGTTGAGATGTAAGAATGTATGTATGTAAGCTCTGACTGTTAACTAGTTTGTTTGTCTTTAACGATGCTGCTATCCATCCTGATGTGTTTGCATGTATTAAAGCATCTGAACGAAACCCCAAGCCTTCTTGTTAGATATGTTAGAGATAAATGAGTGACATGGTGTCAGAAGCGACATGTCTAAAAGGACACAAAGTTAGAAGAAACATACTGAAGGGGCATGGAGTCAGAAATGGCTTGGCTAAAATGACTTAAGGCACTTATTTAGATGCTGGTGGAATATACAACAGTAGATCATTTCTAAAATGTGTACACTTTGCAAAACAGGTCAGAAATTAATTTCAGGTATTAAAACTTGCTCAGCACTATGAGAAATGAGGCATACAAAATGCTCTAAATAATATTTGCATAGACCAATATGTACGATATTGGTAAAAATATTCAAATTACTACGGAAAATATTTGAAATAGTGTCCGCATTTTATTCTGCATAAAATGAATAAAATAAAAGGGGAAATTACCACATTTTCAGAAAACATTTATTTTTCATATTAAGCAAAGATATCTGAGTTATCAAAAGTGTATAAAGTGATTGCATGTTTGTGCAGTGTCCCAATAAAGCTGTTTCACAAAGTACAGCCATTACAGAGCATATTTCACACAGTTTATTGTGCATTTAAATGTTGTTACAAACTTACAGAACAGATTGTTCATACATTATTACAAGGGCTATATTTTCAGTCTGTTTGTGTATACTTTGTGGTCATGGCAGATGGATTTTGGAAACCCAGTTCACTTGTATCTGGAGAGTGTTTGAGGAAGAGTATGACATTTTCATATGGGTTGCATTTTTTGATAAAGATGACTGTACAAAGGCATTTATTCTCCTTAATTTAGCTGGGTCCGAAGCTGCAGAAATGGAACATTAATTTGTGTAGGTACCTGCAATCTATACATATTGTTGTACCGGCTGAGTCAAGGGAGAACCCAGAGTGCTTAAAATGTAAATTTAGAGAAATGTGTAACCCCCCTAGACAAATGTTGCAATGGAAAGGCACTTATTTTACACAAGGGATCAAAAGCCTGGTGAAACTTTTACAGCATATATAACTGATCTGAGAAATAAAGCTAAAATGTAAAACATACAGATTTGGTGATTTAAGGGATGAGTTGATAAAAGACAAACATATGTGGCATAAAAGATGATGCTGTGAGAAAGATTTTGCTTCATGATAGTGATTTAACTTTGAATAAGGCTAATGAGATTTGTCAGATATACAAACAGATATACAAACTCATAGAAAAGCACACAAATATGCTTACAAATGAGAATACTTCTAGAAGGTACAGTGATAAAGCTCATGTTGATAGTATGCAGCATGTTATTAAAGGAAACAGCCCAAGTACATGGCAGCAACTGTAATCCCTGCAGCACTCACTGGTAAACCCCAGGACTTTCTAGCACATTCCAGAATTGCGCAGTCTCAGTGAAGCATAGAAGTGAGTCAGCAAGCTCAAAACATGGGCCCCAACACAGTTTCATTGCCAACTGTCATAATTGTTGTGGAAGTCATGAATCTGAAAGGGAAAAGTGTTTAGCTTTTGGTCAACAATGCCACAAATGTAATAAACAGAAAAATTTCAAATGATTTTGTAAATCAAAAGGCCCACATTCTTTTATAAAATAAATAAATACCTCACTAAAAGAATCATAGGCCTAAAGCAGGTGCCCTACGCTGACCGCCTTAAAAAACTCCAGCTATACTCTGTCGCATATCGTCTACTCAGAGGAGATCTCTGCTTAACATACAAGGCCATGTCAATCCCAGAGCTGTTGGACATGCTACACTTAAAGAAATCCCAATCCCTCAGAGATGCATGCTCCAGGGATCTAAACCTTGTCATCACAATAAACAAAACATGCTGGAGGGATATGTTCCTGACCCAGAGACTCCCCCAGACTCTGGAATAGACTGCCCATACATGTCAAGCAGAGCGTCTCTTTGGCCCTCTTCAAAAGGAACCTTGATGATTGGATGGGAGAAAGGAAATTCACCCCAGGGATCACGTCAGTCACCCTGCTAGACAGGGGTCGAGGGAAGTAACTAGTGTAGGAAGAAATAGCCAGGGAATTGTTATGGCTAGGCTTGTATAGGCCCTAGGGCCGATAGCCTAGTACTATCCTATGAACCTATTAAAAGGGAATATTTTAAGAAATTAATTGTTCAATTAGAGAGCTGCAACCCTAGTCTTTATGTAGATGGCATGTCAGTGCTTCATGAGACAGTCAGTGCAGTATATTTAAGGGCAAAGAATGAAGTATATTGCACTGTTCTAATAAATGGCAAACTCACAGAGCTCAAAGATAATACAGGTTCCAGTTGCAATGTTATGTCAGCAGAAACATTTGCTAAAGTGTGTGAAGGTGAAAGGATTGATTCAGCAAGGTGTGAGAAGCGTGTTACTTATGGAGGTAAAGAAATTCAAACTGAAGGCTCAGTAGTGCTTTTATGCTACTCTGCAGGAAGAAGCTATGACTTACTATTTTATGTGGTCAAAAGGCATGTCCAGTCATTATTAGGGCTCAATGACAGTTTGAAAATGGGCCTGCTTTCATTTAACAAGGAAGTCCACCATGTTAGCTTAAAAGATCACTACTTGAATTTCACCCAGCACATTTTTTTTTACCTATGCTGATCTGTTCCAAGACAAACAAGGCAAATTTCCTGTTGTGTACTCCATGATGTTAGACCCAGAGGTCTGTTCAGTTATCAGGCCTGCACGTAAAGTTCCAATAGCCATGCAGGACACAGTCAAATCTGAGTTAGATAAAATGGTACGACAAGGTGTGATTTGCCCAGTTGAAACTCCAACTGAATGGGTATCTTCCATGGTGGTAGCTCATAAGAAAAACTCAGATTACATCAGAATATGTATTGACCCATGAGATTTGAGCAAAGCAGTAAAAACATCTCATCATCCAATGCCCACAGTCGAAGAAGTCGCAGCCTTAATGCCAAATGCCACTATTTTTTCTATCTTAGATGCAAAGAGTTCATTTTAACAAATTAATTTTGATGAAAAATCCTCATTGCTTACAACTTTCAGTACTCCGTTTGGCAGGTACAGATTTTTGAGAATGCCATTTGGGATAAATTCTGCAAGTGAAGTCTTTCAGCGAGCAATGGAGCAAATTTCTTCTATGTATCCTTGTGCTATCATAGTAGATGATATACTAGTAGTAATTTGTGATGAAGCAGAACATGACAGAAACCTCCTAAAGGTTCTAGAAAGGGCACATCAAGTGAATATGAAGCCCAGTCCACACAAATGTGGTTTCAGGCTATGAGAAGTTACTTATATTAGTCATTTATTTACAAGTATAGGCTTATGACTATACCCTTTGAAACAAACAGCCATTCTTGAAATGCCAGCCCCAGACAATGTTCAAGCTCTGCAATGTTTTTTTATCATGGTCAAATATCTAGGCAAGTTCATTCCAGACTTGAGTCAACTTCCACCACCACTCAGAGTGCTGACATGTAAAGAAGTATCCTGGTCTTGGTTAGAGCATCACCAAAGAGCATTTGATGTCCTGAAACAAAGAATTTCTAGCCCGTCTATGCTCAGATACTATGATGTTCACAAACCAGTTACACTTTCCAGTGATGCTTCAAAATATGGTCTTGGTGCAGTCATTCTTCAAGAGGATCAACCTGTTGCCTATGCATTGAGAACTCTTACCCAAACTGAGATGCAGTATGCCCAGACAATTGTGTTTGCATAGTTCTATGATTATGTTTATGGTAGACCTATGCAGATCGAAACAAACCACCAACCTCTAGTCAGTATCTTGAGAAAGCCTATGCATTCAGCTCTAGCCAGACTGCAACGTATGATGCTGAGATTGCAAAAGTACAATTTCAGTCTACAAGAAAAGAAAACTAATTTTTCTTGCTGATACTTTATCCAGATCACCCAGAAATACCACAGAACAGCACAAGAATGAGAACCTTGATTTTGAAGTCATGGACGTGAGAAATTTCTGTTCCACATGTTTTGATGAGCTGAGAGATCACACAGCCACAGATGCAGTGTTACAAAAGCTCAACCAGTTTATCAATCATGGATGGCTGTCAAAGCAATCTAGTTTACCTCAAGAAGTGCAACCTTATTTTTCATACAGAGATGAGATTTTGGCTGACAAAGGTATCATTATGTAAGGAACAAAAGTAATTGTTCCAAAGTCCTTGCAACCAGAGTGCATTACTATCTTACATCATCGTCACCCAAGAACCAAATCTACCAAAAGAAGGGTGAGAGGACTTGTATTTTGGTCTTCCAAGTCACAAGACATTGAGAGAGCACTTTTATCTTGTTCCATGTGTTATAGTACAAAGCCACATCAACAGAAGGAACCACTTCAGATTAACCAGATTCCAGAACTACCTTGGTCAACAGCAGCTACAGACATCTTCAAGTGGAATGGTCAACATTATTTGGTACTAGTAGACTCTTACTCCAATTAGTTTGAGATGGACCTACTTCCCAACCTAGCATCCAGTACTGTCATTACAAAGATGAAACATCATTATGCTGTTCATGGTAGTCCTCACAAAGTTATTTCTGACAATGGCACACAGTCTACAAGCCAACAGTTTAAAAGATTTGCTGAAGAATGGAACTTTACTCATGTCACAAAAGTCCAAAGTACCTGTAGTCAAATGATTTGGCAGAACTGCACATTCTAGTTTAAAGTGCAAAATAGTTACTAGAGAAGTAAAGATGAGATGATAGTGATGTTTTCCTGAATCTCTTGAAACTCAGAAATATTCCTTGTGATAAACATCTTCGTTCACCTGCTGAAAGACTTCTGTCGAGACAAACCATTACCACATTGCCAATCAATAGTCATTTGTTGGTTCCACGTGTCAAGAACAACAGGTTAATGAAAGCCAATCTGTTGAAGAAGCATCTAACCCAGAAGTCCTACTACAATAAGACTAGCAAACTGCTCAATCCATTATGAGAAGGAGAAGTGGTAAGGCTGCAGACATCCAAAGGTTATGATTGGATTGGTGTCATGAAAAATATTGGTCCAGAGCTGATATAGTACATTCTGGAATCAGAGACAGCAATCTTTAAGTGGAATCAGAAGCATTTGAGACCAGTGTCTGAGCCTATACCACAGCACATAGCCTGTGAGAAAGATTGTTTATCTCAGAGTGAGTTGTCTGGTGTTCCAATTCCTAAGGAAGTTCCAGTGGATATTCCTGTTCCTGTGATGAATCCAGAAGTTCCTGATATGAGTTGTGCACCGCAGACTGTCCCTGTTGCTAAATTTGGTTCCAACTGTTATGTTATAAAATATGGATGAATCTCTAAACCCTGCTACAAATATGAAGCAACATGGCACGAACATTGTGTTTTGTTTCCAATGTACATAGTAATGCATATCTAACTCTGATATTGTTTTCCATAAAGGGCAGTCTTTTTAAGAGGGAGGATGTGGATCAATATATGCGTATATACTTTTAAGACGCTATCCAAGGGCTTGCACAAATGTATAAATACTGAGCAGGTGCAAGTCTGATGCCATTTTGTAGTTAGCTGTTGAGATGTAAATATGTCTGTAAGTTCTGTCTGTTAACTAGTTTGTTCATATTTAATGATGCTGCTATCCATCCTGATGTGTTTGTGTGTATTAAAGCATCTGAATGAAACCCCAAGCCTTCTTGTTATATGCATTAGAGATGAACGAGCTACAAGTAGTATCCCCCAGGTTGCACAGATGACCCTCCAATCCATCTATGTCTAATGCTAATATATAAACTTTCTACAGCTAGTGTTACCCAGTAGTAATAATTAAGTAATAATACAAATGTTTCCATCAAATCAGTGGAATCTCTAATACTTGAGGGTAACTGCTTCACATGATGGTATAAAGTAGAATTAAAAAAAAATGTCTATTCTAAAAAAACTACCACACCCTAATATTATTGGTCTACCTGGGAAATTCAAACAATCTGTATGTAACTTTGGCAGGTAATGAAAATGTGGGAGTTTAGTATTTGCTATTATTAATTTATTTTTATAAAATACCATTTGGCAGAGGTTTCATACACATTTCATAATAAAAATCAGAATTCATTGACACTATATTATTACCTTCATCAAATGGCTTTACTACTATCCTATTATCAGACTATAAAAGCTTCAGTTCCTGCCGTTGCCCTTTAGTCAAATTAAAATTTATGAATCACTGGACTATTTTAAACAGATATAAATCACAATTAACATGTAGAACAAATACATCCAAATTTCTGCTTTCATATTCTATTTCATTATCACAAGACAAAAAAAAAATGCAAGCATCATTAACATAATTATTTACATTTATATTCATATCTAAATTTGAAAAGATTGTTTTTTTTTAATATAAGTTAGGTGTTAGGTCATAAAGTTCCTTTTCAGTAATAGACAAAGTAGGAAAATTAGTTGGGACAAATTTTAAATACAAATGTAAGGTAGAAAATGCTTCTTAGTAAACACAAGGTGGTCAAATTAACTAACATATTACCATCAGAAGCTGGAATTTGTACCTTTTTGCCCAATGTTATTAAATAAATCAGAAGCACAATGTCCAAGACATTCATATTGTTGAAAAGTCACTGACCTCATTGGTATACACAACTTCTGTCCATCTTTGCTCTTTACTTTCATGATGTTAACTTCCTTTTCCATTCATTCAATTCTATAAAAATCTAGTCTTTATTAGAAGCGTCTTCCTCATTATCCTTTCATCCACATTTCATTTTCATGGTATACATTCTTCAGACGTGTTACCATAATTAGTGCTCCACTGGAAATAGTCTGTACTATTATTTTGGTTCTTATTTAATTTTTTTTGTTTGATTTGGCTCCCTCTTTTCACAAAAAAACAGTATTATTCTTATAACCATGCAAGTTTCCTCCAAGCTACTTTTTGTTGTGTTTTAATAACTCCTATTCCATATCTCTTGTCTCATTGCCTAGCTCCCTGGTACAGCTGTCTAACTCTACCTACAGGATCTATTGTTCTACTTTTTTATATAATTCTTTCATTTCTCCTTCAACGTTCTTGTTTTTAATTTTTTTTCTATTCATATCAAGATCCTGTCTGTAGTTCAGATGAGCAGCTGCTAACCAGCATACCTGAAACACTAGTTCCACTTCATTTTGTTCATGAAATAATTCACTCTGGCTTTTAAATGCCCTTAGCCCCTTGGCATAATATTAAGTTCTTTATATTTTTCATTATGTCATTAAATGTAAATATTCCTTGGTTTCAGTCATTCATATTTCTGTAACTTGTCCAGAAAATGTCTACTCAACTCATTCACATTGTTTATGTGCATCAAACTAACCAAACATGTGATATCTTGTTTCTCCCGCTTCACACAGGATCTACATCCTTCATTATTTTACTGCTTGCCACATTTAGTGATAACATCTTCTAAAGATGAAATGCTTATTTGTGATATAAATAAAAAATAAGCTAAACTGATGTGCCTGCTTCCTGTTGGTCTTAATAATCTCAGGAACTCCTGCAAAGAATTTATATTCACTCCTGTTGCCACAAAAATAAATAAATAAATAAACAAGCATGTCAATATAAACCACAAAGAAAATTAAATTAAATAAAAAAACACAAAAGGCAAATTAGAAAATAGTTTAGTATCTTCCACCTTGGCTACATACCTTTTAAAGACTTACAATAACAGCACTAAAAGTGTACATTTAAAAACTTAAAAATCATCACATGACTAAAAAAAATTAAAAATAGAACCTGTTGAAGGACAAGACCATCTCAAAAATGTCCCAAATAATTGTGAAAAATTCAAAGCAGAATAAAAATCAAATAAATATCACACAATAATTTCCAATATAATTTGTAATTTAAGCCACATGACTTTGAAGTATAACATTTCAGAATTAATTGAACTTTTTTAAACAAAATTCTACCTATAATGCCTTCATTTCTAATAGTCACTTCTAACAAAGCATATGCCCTCATAATTGTTAGTTCCTGCTTATGTTGGAAAGCATATGCTCAGCTACAGGATTGCCTATTTTTGCATTGTTAACATCATTTGCATGCTCCTGGAGACTAACTTTACATTTTCTCTTTGTTTTTTCTATGTAGCAAACCCTGCGATCGCACTTGTATTACATAAACTACTGCTATGGATTTGCTTGTAAAGGAACCCTGATACATAAAATTCTTACCATTTATGTATTCCACCTTCCTGTAATATGTTGGCATATTTCAATTGCCATATGGTTAAGTCCCTAGAGACAGTGTTTTATTCAGCTTTATAGGTTCATAGGAGTTTAATAGGCTAACAACCACAAGTTCCTTTTTAAGCCTAGCGATGCATCTCAGATCTCTGACAAGTTCTGATACCCTTGATAAGTGTAAGCATGGGCCTGGGAAATGAACCATTTATAGGTTACCTGTTTGCATGAGAGACATAGGTGCCAAAACAGGGATGAATTTCTGGTTTCCCATCCAATTGTCCAAGTTGAACTTGAATTGGGTTAGGGCGGAACTCTGCTTCACATGGATGTGGAGCCTGTTCCATAGATGGGATAGTCTCCGGGATACATACCCTTCTCTCCAGCAGATCCTATTTATATCACAAGCAAGGTTTAAGTTTTTAGAATGGGTAATTCTGGTGCTTTTTGTTTTGTGAATATCCAGGAGGTTCATCAGAGTGGTGTCTGACAATGCCCTATATGCCAGGCATAGATCTCCCCCTCAAAAGTCTGTAGGAGACAGAATACATGGATAGAGCCTTGAGGTGGTCTGCATAGGACATATTACTTACACCCTGTATTCTTTTAGTGAGGAACCTCTTTGGACATTCCAGTTGCTGGATATGCCTGGTTAGATACATACCAAAGGGTGCATTGTACTCAATGATAGGTCTGATGAATGCCAAATACAGTGGAAAAATGACTTCCTTGGACTTATATGCATTACCTTTGTTTATAAGTTACGCAACATAGAATAATTTCCTCACCACTGTAGAAACGTGATGATCAAAGGCTAGATTACTATCTATGTGTGTCTCTATGTCCCTGCCTACTGAGTCAACTCTAAGGGGTGTGTTGTCAATATGATAGTTACCAGGGATGGATGACTTCCCAAAGGATACTATTATGCATTTCTTGGCATTTGGCTCTGACACCAGTTATTTGTCTGTGTCAGCCCCTCCTGGAGAACATTTGTGTCAGTGTGAGATTCAATGACAGTTCCTAATTAGCAATCATCTGCAAATTTAGTCAGCCAGAGACAACTGACATTGGCCTTGACTTCTGGGAAGTAAATGCCAAACAAGAGCAGTCCAAGGACTAATCCCTGAGGAACTCCACTTGTGACTGGCCTCTTTGTAGAAGTGGACTCCCTAGTTCTAACTTCTTGATTCTTGTCAGTAGCATTTCTCTCTTTTATAATAACTGTATTAACATATCAGAGATATTTTACCATTTTTCTAAGAAATGATTAACTTCAATTTTTGATAAGTTCTATCTTTTGATGTACTCTATCTGTGATCTTTGGTGTGCTAGTTACAGAAAAAAGGTATTCTTACAAGCAATGTGGTCTTTCATAATTTACTCCATCTCCCAATGTTAGGGTATTTTCTTTCCAAAGTGTCTCTGATGCTTCTTTTTGAACTTATGGAGGTTGGCACATATGTTCGTACTAGGCTAACTGCCTTTGTGGGCCATTTTAAGCCTAGCCATTCACCCCATTTGTGAATCAAACCCTGGACCTTGTGTTTGTAAGGTAAACACCTTAACAATTAAGCCAACCGCTCACCCCTGCATCTTCTTGCAACTGTGAGCATTACAATGAAGCTTTTTGTAATACAGAAAGCATACTATTCATCATGTCCTCTTCTAGGTAATGTTTATCTGTGGAACTTCAATTGATCTTTAAGGATTTCTTACACTTCATTTTTTTGTACTTAATGTACTTAGGTTGAAAGGAGTTTATTAAGCTAATAACCACAAGTGCCTTTTTAAGCCTAGCCATGCATCCCAAATCTCTGACAGGAACTGGTACACTTGATAAGTACTGTATAAGCAGGGGCTTGGGAGATAAACCATTTACAGGCTGCCTGTGTCCATTAGAGACATACTGTAGGTGCTAATTCAGGGATGAATTTCCTCTTCCCTGTCCAGTTGTCCAAGTTAAACTTGAATTGGTTTAGGGAGGAACTCTGCTTCATATTGAAGCGGAGCCTGTTCCAGAGAACTTAGCTAAAGAATGCCTTGTGGTCGTCCTTGGCCTGGGAGTCAAATTTGGCTTTGGTAGACTTCATTTGTCCTCTGAGTTGTTTGTTTAGTTTGATGAAAGTTTTTATATCCTGCTGGGTGCTCCACCTCCTAATTTTGCCATGATTTTCTTCCTTCTGTTATACTGCCTATTAATGTTGTGATTCCATGAGGGCGGCTTGTTTTTGAGTTAGTTCTGCACTTCTTCCTGGTGGGCATAGCTGTCTCTGTGCAGCTATTAACATGCTTGTATAGGGTTTCTATGAACAGCTCTGTGTAGGCAGCAGTGTTCGAAGGGTTTATGGAGGGACTGGAATTTTGCCAGGTGAACACTTAATAGTAGGAAGTTAGCATCTGAGTAGTTCCTGAACATTCCATGATTAGCTGGGGTTTCAGGTTTTATTTTTACTTCAAGAGAGACCATTTTGTGGTCTGACCTTACTAGAGAAGACTTTACACTAGGGGGTGTGCAGCACTCTCCCATATTAGTGAGAACCATATCCAGAATGTTTACACCACTGGTCGATGTACTGACAATCTGTTCCAGGGTGTTTGTATTTACAAACTCCAGGAATCTCTGTGCCTGTACGTTTGGTGTCAGATATGATTCTCAGTTAATAGTGGAGTAATTAAAGTCAGCCATAAATATGGTATTGGGTTGGATGGTGAGTGTTTCCAATAACCTAAATACATGTTATGGGTTTCCTGGGTTATAGAGGGGGACCTATAGCTTCCAGGGAAGTGGTATGGAATTTTGCCTATGGTGATTTGAACATGGAGAAGCTCAAGTGCATTGTAATATTTGACCATCCTTGTGGTATATTTATTTTTGATGTAAATCAAGACACTTCCACCTTTAGTACTGTCTGTGTAGTAGCTGGTCAAAATGTGTGGAAGGTATTGTAACCTTGCACTGCCAATAGGGGTCTTCACAGCTTAAAAACCATGCCTCAGTGATTGCACAGACATCTGCATTCTCTAGGGTGAGGAAACATTGTAGGGAGTGGAGTTTTTTGTTTAGACTTCTAGCTCCGAGCAGTAAACCTTTAGATTTTCTTGGTTTTGATTTGCTGTGTAGGAATTACTTTCAGTTTGCCATTGCCTAAAAAGGCACCATGGGAGAAGACAATGTTTTAGCTAATATTCGAAAGTCTAGAAGGGAGAGGCACAGATCATCCCTGGCAAAGCATTGTGGTCTGTTGACCATCTCCTTCCATGCTGACAAATATTGCACCCCCCTTATAATGACACCAGAAACTAAGTCAGTTATTAAAATTAGTCATCTTCTGTTCAGATTGTGGCATCATCCTTGGAGAAGCTAAAATACTGCTCAGTGCTAGGCTCATACCAGCCTGGGACAGAGAGCTCCATGATGCCTCTTTTCTGTAGTCTAGACAGGTGCATCTCAGGTCATTTACACCCACATGGACTATGATTGAGTTATACTGGTACTTGTGGTCCAGTGACCTGAATGCATGTATAATGTGGTGGATACTGGCCACTGATAAGCAACTGGCCATAACTTTCTCCTTATATCAGTGTGTCTCACAGTAGAGTCTTCAATAACCAAAATGCTAGATTGTGTGGTGGCTTGCCTTAAGGGCTTAGAAGAAGAGGGTCCTTGAGATGTGGCTATATGTGTTGACAGATGTTGATTTGAAAGAGTGCATTCAGGGTTGCTGAGGGTATTTGTTATGTGTACTTCATCTAGGAGGTCTTTGTGGTTTAGGAAGGTTACATTTAAGTGCCTCAGCATATGTGGGTTTGTGTGTCTGCTTTGAATGGTGTGTGATGGTCTCCTTTGAATTGTGTGTGATGGGTGCAGCATGTGTACTACTGACAACCTTATTGAAATTAGGAGTACTTTTATGTGAGAGCTTTGCCTCCAGTGACATTGTGTAAATACGTCTCTCACATACCATAGCAGTGTTTTTGAGAAACAACTGGTTGTCAGCAAACATGAGGACATTTTTACATTGCTTCAGGATGCCCATATCCACCAAGCTGGTAACTGAGATAGTGGGAAAGTTTATATTCATGGCAAGAGGCCATTTTTGTATTGATTAGATGGTTGGAGTGAGAATATAAAGTAATGTCAGAAGTATCTGGTTTGCAACTCTGGGAGCAGTGCTTGTTACTGCAAACTAGTTGTCCTGTGTCCATTAAGTATTGGTGACATTTCAAGGATGCTTTTACAGGAAAAAAGTAAACTCAAGGTGTCTGTCGATACAAGACACTGCCAAACACTTGCAGGGGAACTAATAAGTAGACCCTTTTGATTTATGGATGAAGTACTTAAGAGACATTCTGACCTTAGGTTAGACAGCAGCAAATCAAGCAGTACTTACTGAAAAGAAAGAATTAGCTTGTCAAAGATGATAAAAAGAGGGGTTTCACATAAGTGGCTACTGCTTGGCTACTACTAGTGCCAGTCTCACCACAGCTTTATGCTGCTGGGATACAAAGCTCCTTTACTTCTTCTTTCACCAGAAGCAAAACAGTAGCATCAATCCCAAGATGAGAAGCAGGCCACAGGCTCTTTGGCGATCAACAGTCTTGTCACAGATGATACAATTTCTGTAGGTTTGTTGTAGCCTTTTCCTGGTAGATGACTTGAATAGCAACCAAACCAATCAGGAAGGTCAAACACAGACACTCACTGCCCAATCAGAAACAGTCAGGAATCAATGCACTCTGCTCCTTCTCTCAAAAGGAGCAAAATAATAAGCACAAGTTCCAATCTGGCTCCTATGAAGCAGGCTTTCTGCTGTAATGCCCCTGTGCAGCTTCTCTCACCAGGAGTAAAACAGAAGCACTAATGCTGAGATTACTACTGAGAGGCAGAGTGTGGGCTCTCCAATAATTGGTGGTCTTGAAGTAGATGTTGCAGAGTTTAAAGTGGATGGAAAATGGGTTAATATCCTAAGAGATGCAGTATATGAACAGGGTTAACTTAAGCTTTAACTATCTAAGTGGAGATCTCCTAATTTTGAAAGAGCAAGATAAATTGGAAAGGGGTGGGCACTTTTTATTCTCTGTCTAAGTAATACAGTAGGATGGACAATAAATTTAAACAGCTGAAGGGGGTATTTTCACAAAATGATAATTTTGTGCTTACAATAGCCAATGAAAGACGAGAGGGAATAAAATATGTGATCAAACTAACATACGGTTAAAGCAACTAGAAAGACAGTTGAGTTTAAAAATGCAACAGCACCAGGATGAGAGGGTAGTGTGACTCACAAAGACACAGCTGTGGTTTCTTCCTTAGTTTAAATATGCAATTAAAAGCAGAATACAAGTAAAGCACAGTGTAAAGAAAATAAATTACAATATACAAAATAGAAGGGAGCAATGCAATACAAAATGCAAGAAAACAAACAACAGACTAATCTTTTCCTCACAGCAAACTGTGTCAGAATCTGAGTGAGGTTTTCCATTAAAAATATGCTAGATAAAAAAGATAAAAGACCAATAACTTAATGAGTTACTTGTTACCTTTGGTAGTCTGAGGGACATAGCTGGGTTAAATGCATATGCCTGTCACCTAACATTTTAATGTTGCTGATCTTTAGGAAGATACTCTCTCGGTGATGGAAGATAACCACTGCCTCAAATCAAAGCTTGGCTTGAGGCTATCCATTTGTTGCTATACAGAATGGAACAGAATGCATATAACTTCAGCATCCGGAAATTGTAGGTGAGGAAATCGGCCAAGACCTGAAAGTTGGAAAACACATCCATTGTCCTTTTCCTGTAAACAAAAGAAGATAATAATTCATGACGTTATAGTTTTTAAACTAATTGTAACTTTTCTTTAATAGATTTCTGTTATACACCATAAAGAATGTTAAGACAGATCCATAACGATTTGTGAGGTAACAAGCATATACGTATTAGAATTAGTACCATTAAAATATGTATATGTGTGCATATTGGCATCTTCAGTTTGAGTTGATGTTGCTGTAGACATTGAGTCTTCAAGTTTGCACTTGTTTGATAGAATTCTATGATAAAACGTTATTCTCAGAAAAGGAAAACAACTTGAAATACATTACATCCTTACAACAGTTAACTTCTCATTTGAAAATAATGATACTGAAGGGAATTCAGATAGGATATCTTTAAATATTTCTTCTTCCTAACCTATGAAACTTCCAGAAGCTTTCAAAGAATGTCATGCCAAGAAGCTTGATGCTGCAACAGTTTCCAAAGATGCAGAAATAATGCAAGAGAATTAAATGCTCCATGACAAATGATCTTTCACAGATTGTCTCTACTGACCTTTAAAAACTGAAACACTAACTTTTGCAGAAGAATATCAGCAATTGCTCTGGCAGTCTCAAAGGGCAAAGGAAGAAACCAACAATTTCAGTGTCTGCACTTACACATAGAACTTCTGAAATCAGAAAAGCATCATAAAAACTGTAAAAAAAGGAGACAATAAACACACATGGGCAAATACTGCAAAACTCCCCAGACTACCACCCTCCCAGATACACACACACACGCACACACGCACACACGCACACACACACACACACACACACACACACACACACACACACACACACACACACACACACACACACACCACTATTGTTCTCTGCACTACTGTTTATTAGCTTTTGAAGCTTCCAGTGTGATGCATTTTGTGGAGAATTTGGATGTCTGCATATTTGAGAAAAAGCTCCTTAAAATCCCTTCAGTCCCTCACTTCTAAGTTGATTATCATTTTCTTATGTCAGATTTCTTTCATTGTACTGGTTAAAAAAAACAGTACTTTTGTATGTCATGTGAAATGGAAGCATTGCTCTTCAAATACACATTCACAAACACATAAGCAAACACACCAAGACTACACACACACACACACACACACACACACACACACACACACAGAACTTGCAGCTATGGTGTGTGTGTGTGTGTGTGTGTGTGTGTGTGTGTGTGTGTGTGTGTGTGTGTGTGTGTGTGTGTGTGTGTGTGTGTGTGTGTGTGTGTGTGTGTGTGTGTGTGTGTGTATTTGGGTGGTTGGTAGGCTGGGGAGTTTTGCAGTGTGAAATGTGATATCATTAGAGTATTTGTGTTTAGAGTGTGCTTATGAATATGTGCCTGAATGACTAACATTTATTTTTATGGTAAAGAAAAGATAATCATCAGCAAAATTGTAAATAACTTTATAGAAAAGTAAGCAATCATCAAGTCAAATAAAATCAAATAAAAGAGTAGCACAGTAATAAAGAATGGATGACAAGTGACTCACATAGTTTAATTTTTTAACAGTGGTGAGGGAAAAAAACACTTAATACAATTGTATCTGTGAACAGCTATTTGATGCTGTCTCAGTGAGCTTACAAAAGTCCACAGTGTGCTCCATTTTCTCCTTATATGGTGTATGGTGCAGCTCTGGGCCTAAATATGTATATCATGGTACATGTCGCAGTACTTCCCAAGAACTCCTTGTACACTCTTGTTTTGCAGGGATCATTGCAGTACATTGTGGTATGTGAAAGAAGACTTTATAACCACAATCTCAAGATGTTTTAGTGGTGTACCACTGGTAGCTTCCCAGGTGATCTGCTTTATTCCAAAATCGTTATTAATTTGTCCTGTGTATCATTATTCCTCTCACCTTCATTTTCACTTTTTCCAGCGCTACAGGTACAGTCTGTCTCTGTTGAAAGGTTGCCAGTATTCTTCTGTTGCCAAAAAAACAAACTCCTTTTCCCAAACAGTACCATGCCTTAGATCAGCAGAAGGTCTGTGAAAGCGTAACACCCAAACAAAACTCTTGACTACTACAAGAAGCACACCATTACCATCAGTAATATCCAGAATGCCTTTTACTTTCAATAAGTCTACTGCTTACATTTTACCTATTGACCAGCCCTATACAGATATGGATAAATGCAAAGCAGTAATGAGTCCTCAATGACCTTAAGACTGGACCTGGACATGATGGATCACTTCTTCTCAGGCAGTCATATAATAGTGGTTTTCTTTATAAAACTTAATTATAGTTTTGCAGTCCAAAAAAGTAAAATGATGAGATGACACCAGGCTCTCAGCATAAAACGAACAATCTTTTATTTTAAAACAACACAAGCATTTTCACAGCTCTTGCAGCTTCTTCAGATGTCAGTGTAAAAAGGCAGTCACACACACAGCAATTTATACAGAACTTCAACTAACAAATCAACCAATTAAGCAATTATGTATTAAAAGAATACAAACAATAAATGTAATGAAACTTTAAAAGTAAAAAATAAACTTAAAATGAACTAATGCACATAAGTGTATGTAAAGCTCATCTAAAAAGTGAGCATGTCTGTAACTAAGGTTTAAGGAGAACTTTATCATTTAGTCCTGAACCTTAATCAGCCCTTAACCTAGCTATCCACTTGCTCTCTAAGCTTTCAGTAGCATTCCTAACATCACCCAGCCTCTTAGTAGTTGCTACCTGTGCTATAACCTGAAACTTAAAACAATGCATGTGTAAGGTGAGCTTCACATGTTTAGAAAGAGCACTGCACTCAGTACCATTATTCATGTGTCTTAAGTGTTCTACTATACGTTCCTTCAACTGTCTATCAGCTTTGCCTACATAAAACTTCATGCAGGCAGTACAGCATGCTAAATAAACAACATGAGAAATACAAGTAGCTGGAATATCAAACACATACTGTTTACCCTTATCTGGATGTATAAACATGCCAGTAGTATCAATATAACTGCAGCACTTACAAGTATGACATGGTCTAGTTCCTTTATAACTGTAACCCATTTTATTCCTAGGTATTTTACCATCAATAAACTGTTTTAGATAACAAAGCATCTGTTTTAAAGATTGTTTCTTCTTAAAGATAAAGTTAGGTTGTTCACCCACTATCTTTTTAAGATCATTATTCATTCTTAGAATGGGCCAATGCTTCCTTGTAATATTCAAGACATACCCTGTAGTGTAAGAATAAGTCACCGGTACCCTGCATTTACCATCACTCAGTCTCTTGGGGTGAATAGAAGGTGGATTTGAAGAAAAGAAGGGCCTGCCTCTACCTTCTCTAACATCATAGACTTTATTCAATACTTGCTGTACATTGCATCTCTTGTAGCCTCTGGTATGTACACACACACACACACACACACACACACACACACACACACACACACACACACACACACACACACACACACACAATGATGTGACTGTCAATTACAGATATTTATATGACTGAACATACTTCAGATGTCTGCTTGAGATCAAATGTATGAATAAATACATAAATAATAAACCAGACATGTATTTTAGCTTGTTTTTGTTAGATCTATACAAGAAAACTCTTTGCAACCTCCATGCCTCCCAGAATTCTAACTCACAAATCAGGTACAAAGACTCAAAATCAGGAAGAGAGTTTAAATATTTCTGTAAAACAATTTACATTAGTGAACATTTTGTGAAGGATATGAAGTTTAAAACCCACGTCTTTCATTATTTAGTGATTGCAATCCACAACAGCTTGCTAAAAATCATAGATTTTTACAAGGAATAGACCAAAAATTTGAGGCAAAATTGGCACAATTGAGAGCTAAGACCCCTGTATGTACACACTCACATATACACACATGGACACACACAAAAACAGACCCCCCCACACACACACACACATTAAATACAAACACACACATTAAACACAAACACACACATTAAACACAAACACACTGATGTGACCATCAATTACTTGGCATTTATAGGACTGTGTATATTTCTCATATCTGCTTGGGATCAAATAAATGAACAAGTGCATAATTAATGGCCCAGAAATGTATCTCAGCCACTGCTGTTAAAAGCATCTAGTGCAACCAATTGTAATATCCCTCTGCCCTTTCAACTTCTTAGCTCAAGTTAAAAAAATATGCAGGCACAAGGACACTGATGTAAGTTAGGAACATATTTACACATTGCTCTTATATATATATATATATATATATATATATATATATATATATATATATATATATAAAGCTGCTAGAATAACAAGCTCTGCATTAGCAAGCATTTCCAAAGGATACGGAGTCTGAAACTCACATGCTTGTCATCAGTAGCTGCAAGGCAAAACCTGCAGTTTTACCAGAACATGCCAAACTACTTCATAACTTCTTTGTTTGGTTCTGCACAAACACTCAAACAAGGCACCTAAGCCCCACAATGGGTAAATGAGCATGGAAGGAATCAAATGTTGCATGCTTGACTAATATAAGACAGCTCTAAGTCTCATTACAGGTAACAGAAAAACAGCTCTTGCAACATGCATGGTGTGAACTACATTAAGAACAAAACTGTAATGACTGGTATTACTGACAGACTGTAATCAGAAAGAAATTCAATAAGAGCTTTGAGATGTAATCCTCATTATCTGCCTGACAGCTCTAATGCAAATAAAACTTGACAGAACAACAGGTTTTACAACTTGCATTTTGTAAACATTATTAAGTGTGAAACTAGAATGAGTGGCATTGTTGACTGATTGCTCCCCTTGGTAATTTACCTTTTAAAGAAAATAAGACACAGAATAAAAATATGAGGTGAAATCATGGACTTTCTGCAAAATTGGGACATTTGAGAGGCAGAACTATACCAATTTCCCAAGTATGCATAAACACACACACACACACACACACACACACACACACACACACACACACACACACACACACACACACACAATAACTTAGTTAATTACCCACCATAGGCAGATTTGCACTTAACCCTCCAATGTCTTTAGAACTGCATGGCATCAACTTTTTAAAAAATCATGTTAATGCTACACTACAAGCCCATTAGCTATTGGTCCATTTTCACTATGACCAGCCCCAGGAAGCCTCTCTTTCAATGGCTTTATAAAAGAACCAGTGAAAGAGAAGCAATTAGAGCCATTTGATGCCAAAATGGAACAGTACAGTGGATGCAGAGATCCAGTGTCGCAACTAATGTTCATCCATGTTTATCATAACAAATGGCAATACAGCTCATTAACCTGAAAATGTTATGTGTGCCCACTTCCTAATTCCAACCATGACTTTCCAAAGTACATAAAGAGTTGACTGCTCTTCAATACGTTTGTTCAAAACATATGAAATCTAGGCAGCCCATTAATATTCTTGCAATGAAGGAGATGGTCACTTTGTTTAGAATATTCCAGGAATACAGGTAAGATGGATTGATTTAAATTATTTTGTTTAGCAACCTTGGATGTAAACGATGGATTAGTCATAAAAAACACTCCCTCATGAAAACCAAACCTGCTTAAAACCCAGAAATGCTCTTACTAGAGGTAACAGCTACAAAGAATCCAGTCTTACATTATAAGAATTTCAAGTTAGAAAAAACTGTGACCTCAAATGCTGGAAGATTCAGTTTAACAAAATATCCAGCGATGGTACTGGGTCTCATTAGGTGGTTCAAGCTGCAAGGGTCCTCACAAAAACATGTAGAAAAGCTTCAAAATATGCTACAGAAGTGGAATCTTGTCTAGGGTGATAGTTGGAAAATAATAGCTAAATCAGAATCAAAAATTTACATCAAATAATAAAAAATGTCTACTTGAGATAGAAAAGGATTCTAATTCCCTACTGGTAACCCAAATAAACAAAATAAACAGCTGAGTCTACTTTTATTGATGTGATTTATGAGTAGACTGTCTTTGGGTGGATGTAAAAATGGATATCACTCTATCTGGAATACCTCTGGACATGGCTATCAGTCAAACTGGGGCAGCCAAGCAATGATTGTGAGTGCATGCCAGTCCAAGTGAGACTGGATATAAGGATGACACAGTAGCAGCATGAAAGGTCACAGCTTACCATGCGCTGAGGCAAGAAAGGTAAAGGAGAGGAAACCAAGCTTCTCTGAGCCAAAAGGGGAGCAATACAAATGAGTCTGACTTATTCTGGTTTTCTGAAGGAATTCCAATAGCAGCAGTACACAAACACATACACACACACTCCTACACATATACATACCCTCACAAACACACATGCATACACTCACTCATCCACACAGTACCTCTACACACCCACACGGGCATGCATACATGTACACATGCACACATGTGCAAGCGCTAGCATGCTCGCTCGCGTGTGTATACACACACACAAACAGGAACACACAGTGACTTGTTGTAATGCACTGATGTTCTTCTCACTTAAAATACTCTAGTCTTTTGGGTTAAATGGAATATACAATCAAGACCATGGGAAAAAATGAGCTTCAGTCAGTGTCCAGAGTTTGTCACAATAGTTAAGTAGGCAGGGAGTTAAGGGGAGAGAAAAAAGGCAAAGCAGACAGCAGATAAGCGTCAGTTTTTTTCAAATGTATTTTTATTTGGTATTGTCACCCAGAAATATAGCTGAATATTCTATTATTCTTCAAAATATAAGGCACATTTTAGGCATGATTTAAGACATGGATAAAATTAATGATCATATAAATGTCTCAGTAACAAAATTCTTTTTTTTTCTTTCCTGCATGTGAGGTCAAAAATAATTTTTCCCTTTTTTGGGGCCACTGAAAAATGTCTACAATGTGCACACTGTTGCATCAAATCCCCATGATGAGTTGCAGTGCATATTTAAATGAATTATGACACTTTCTAATGGGCTTAATGGCAAAAAAAAAGCATAGGTGTCATGGCCTCCTTTATTGTGTAAGACCATAATCAACAACAAAATACCTCAAATGCCATTTGTTATCCTATCTGTTATAAATGTATGTACCACTATTTCTATTTCTTACTTCTAATTCATTTTGGTATATGCACATTGTGATTTCTCACCTGCTTTGTGCCTACAATTGGTCCATTGGATGAGCACAAACCCTAGTAAAAAAGTAAAAATAAAAATAAAATGTTTTTTCTGGACTGCACATACTGTATAAAATATGCAAATTCAGATGTTAAGAGCCCTGTACAGCAATCATTCTGGACTGTGTCAGATTATATCTTTTCTCATGTATTTGCCAGTGTATTCCTTGTACATTAGGCATACATTATGGGCTATGCAGAAACGTCTTCAATATCTGCAGTGTGCCTGATGATTAACCACCAGTCCAGTGTTGTCACTTTTTGTAACAGTTGCTGATGTGCATTAGTCATGATAAGTAAGGAAATTAGATGTGAACCTAATAGCTGTGCATTCTAAATGCCTGTCTATGTGTAGAATGTGATTCCCCTGCACTATAAAGTGTACTGTGTGACAAATACGTCAGACAGCATTTTGAGATGATAGTCTAAGCACAATGAAACAATGAAACCACATATTGTTTTCTGCAAAATCCATTAGAAGAAAACATATCACACTAATTCATATAAGGATACCAAGATATTCAGTAGTAAGACACCTGCATTATGGTACTTATGTTTAGCCCTGTGATTAAAAAAAATAACTCACATGCATCCCCTGTGTTAGAGCTCTGTGGTTTCCCAAATATACTGACATACAGCAGCTGCATAGGCTGACTCTTTGTAGTAAGATACAAGCACACTGCACAATTTGCTCCTGAATTTCTAAGAAAATCAGTATTACACCTGTATAACTAACAGATTCATGCACAGTGGCTATTTACAACAAACCTTTAGTCATTGGTCTATTCTGCTCCATATTAGTTTCATTGTTGTTCTCTCTTGTTTCCCATCCAGCACTCTTAAGGCTGCTAACATAATTGCACATCTGAATAATTCAATAACAGTTTGATGTGATAATAGTTAGATTAGGCTTTGATTTCAAGCATGATATCTCTTCCCTTGTGTTTACTGCTATAAAGCTAGTAACCATGTATTTGGAAAGTCAACAGTATGTTTTTTTTTCTTTTCACTGTCTACTGAATAATGATAGTCTTGACTAGGAGACAGCAACAGGTTCCACATCAAAAACATACATCCGAGCATGGCATTGCCAATCAAACACTACTATACAGATTCTGTGTGTGTATTTGGGGACAGAAAACATTTACAGCTGTTGCCCAGAGATCTCAATTTGGCATTCATTTTTTTGCTCCTGGTGGCAGGACATTCGGACTTTATAATATATTTCTCCTCATTTTTACTGGTAGATGTTGTGAATCCACTTGGGATATGTTGCATATTCTATTTAGCTATGCTAAATGTTCCAGCTTTCTAAATTAAATTATAACTTTGACATGTAAATGGTATTCTCTGCAGTACTATATTTAAATGCATTTAACACTAATTTTTCATCTGATTAATGAAGTATTAAAATCTTTACTGCGCACAATGAAAATGCATAGAGAAAAGAACTCTTCCTAAGAACAGGAAATAAAAAGAAAATATACAGAGAGAGACTAGCTAATAAGAATGTATGAGAAATTGTTCCTGGCAAGGTCTGAAATGTTGAGCAAGGTGCCTGCTGATAAGTCTATGTGTTAAAATAAGAATGAAGAAGGCAATTTATCACATCTTACATTTTGCAGCAATAATTTCATATATAATTTATAGCTGCTAAGTTTTATAAAATATTTAAAATATATTTTACTTAAGGTGTCATAGTTAAATGTTAATATTTAAATAGCATAATTTTTCCAAAGAACAGGCTTTGATTAATTTAGAATCTAAGTATCAGTGTCACATAGCTTTGTTCATTCTTCATCTTTTTTAAAACAAATTTTAATCTGCTTGCCCGTAAAATAGTTTTTTCTTCTTACTACTTAATTCTCCTTTTGATATTCATTACCCTATGCTTCAGTGAGACTGAGCCTTCTCTCTAAAGCCCATTACTGACCTTTTCATGAACATTAATTTTAACTGCCAGTTATATAGTTCCATCATGGTGCTGGGCAACAAGCCACAAGAACATGCTTACTGTAACACTTGCCACTGAGGATATGGATTCTTTGACTAACAACATAAAGCTACTAACATATTTCCCACAAAGCATCACACAATTCCATGTTATTCGTGAGCACATATGACCGCATGTGGCCTTGCTTGTCATAAGGAGGCTCACTGGTCAGTACGAGCTGAGACATCTTTTATTATTATTAATTATGATTATTATTATGATTATTAGTAGTAGTAGTAGTAGTATTATTATTATCATCAATCATCATCATCATCATTATTATTATTTACTGGACTCACCAGACAACAATTCTGCTTAGAAACCATGTATTTTAATAAAAGGAGTTAACATTATTGCACTTTGATTTTTCCTGACTTACTTTGAATATCAAACTGCTACTCTGATTCCCTTGATGTTATCAACAATCTTTACAATAAAAGGAAGTGAATTCTGACCAAATGTAAGGAGAGCAGTTCCCAGAATGCAAGAGTTCTCATCACTGAAATTAACAAACATCTCAGGACCTTCTTCTTAATGGTACTCCATAGTTTCCAAGAACACAGATGAATTACTGATTCACCAAACTGGCCATTAGTCTTAATGTATGCATATGTGCACTGAACTAAATAAACTGGTTATTGAAGAGTGAATAAATATATACCAATAACATTATGGAATACTGTCACAATTTGTTTCAGTTAGCATGTACTTTTGGGTATCTTTAAAAGTATATCTGTATTTAATTTCAGTGCTCTGCAATGTCCTATGCTTTTTACATGTGTCCTAGAGTTGTATGTACTCAATAGCCGCATGTCTCCTGTTTGATTGACACTTTCGTTTTTACTTAAGATAATAAGCTAATGAAGGCTGGAATGTATATCAAAAATTCTTTAAGAGATGGCTCAGTTTGCATAATAAAATAGTTGAACTGCAGTGGTGTATTTGGGATCTCAGTTAACTATACCTCTTGTTGCATGAAACTGAGCATGTGACCCAGAATACATCTCAACCTCTCAATGTAAGAAACCTGGACAAAACCTAAAATAATGGGAGTCAAAGGCCCAAAAACAAGGACAGATTTTTAATAGTGCTCGTGTAAACTTAGAAAGTTGCTAAAGTAATAGGACTGGTGTTAGCATACATCTTCTGAAGGCAATGAGGACTGAACTTCAAAAGAATGTCATTATTTAGTGACTTCAATGATCACTGATTGGCCAGAAAACCACAAATTTTATGGCAAACAGACGTAAAAATCTGGACATTCTGTGACCCAGCCTTCAACATGGTTAGTACACCTTTACTGTATATGAGTCACTACTAGAAAAACAAACAGGTTGTGTGATTCAACAAGATGTTTGGCAAAAACTGTAATTTCTAGTTTAAATAGCAGCTTCCAGTAATAACTGCAACAGATATCAGAAATGTAGTGATAGCCTAAAGGCTATTAAGATATTTAACACTTTGTCATTCAGAAGACAGCTCTGGTAGAATAGCATGGGATTTATTTTCCTTAAGACTTCTGTGGAAATGTCTCCTTACTTTAATGTCTTTAGTTGGAACCATTACACTGTTACTATCATTGTTGATGTCCAAGTTCTACAGTTCCAAAATGTATTTATAGTATACACAGCTAACCGTGTGGGATAAGAAGTATCTTTTGTCCTATTATCTCAAACATAGATGTGGGTAAGTAGAAGAAACAGACTGACCATGGTAATGGTGAGCATAAAGTATGAACAAATCATGCAAATGGTTGCAATAATGCTTTTAACATTACACAGCTAAAGACCAGAAAGTGTTTTAAAACAGAAAATATAATAATAAGGTATCATAATAAGATAAAAGATAGCAAAACATATTATTAGTGCAGTTAGTGGGACCAGATCCATTTCCTGTCTCATTGTTCAGAAAAAGTGTGATCAGTCAATTAAAATTTGTGGTATAAAAAGCAAATTTAGAAATACTGTGGATCAGTATTGGCCATAAAATAGTGGTCATCATGGAATGCCAAAAAATAAGAACACGTCCAAAAATCTAAGGCAGAATGTGTTATAGCCACAACGCAAGGATCAGTATGAACTAAAGCAGATACTAATGTTACCCCAAATGTAATGTGAAGTTTTAAAGTGCTTCTTTTCACATTCTGTTTTTAATTTTTATTCATTTGTTATTTTGTATGCTCATGTACGCATGAGTGAAGCATTTATTAAATTTGTGTTAGGTTTCTACATAGAACAAAGGTCATAATTCTGGCTTCCAAAGTTTCATAAACTAAAAGGACCCTTCCTCGGAGTTAACATTTGCTCCTCTTATATTTTTATATTCTACTAAATATGACTTCATTATTTTTTTGTAACAGAGACTGTGTAAATAAAGATTATGTGCTTATGTTTGGTCAGTTCTAGAATCTAAATGCTATAGTGCATCTTAACCTACTTACCCTCTCTAAAAAAATACTCTTGAGTTCATGGCATATGTCTGGCTATATAATGCCCTACTTGTACCTCTGACAGCAACAAAAATAATACTCCTACCCTTATCATCTATGCACTTTAATACCTAATGCACTAGCTTATCATGCATGCACATTTAACAGTAAAAATTACAAAAAAGTACCATATTTTAATGTTGAAATGTGAAACTTTCAATGCACTATAATTGCAAAGTACCTTGCTAAGGTAAGGGAAAACAGCTCCTGTACTTTGCAAAAAGAAAAAAGCACCTAACCAGGCATGTGCAAGGGTCAGCTTCTGTTGATTTCTCCTGTCCACCTGGTGAATCTGGGCATACTGGGGCAATACAGCAATTGCCTCATGTACACAGACAACCCTCTCCTCCTACCACCCAGCACTACAACCTGTGAGAGATGCACTTACGCAGCCAAAATGGAAGCAAAGCTCTCTCCACCCAAGATTGTGCTAGACAGTCAAGAGGAGAAGGTTAACACCCACACTACACCTCAAGAAACACATAACCCTTCTAAACCCACACCACCAACACCCACATATAGCAACACTAAATCCACATATGCAGAGGTCCTTAATTGTAATCTGCCCAAGCAACAAGGACCTCTGAAGCTGAAACGCAAACGAACACCAATCACAACCAAAGTGTCACATAGTTCAAAACACCTGTGTGCCACCCAGCAACAGCCCCTAAGGCAAGACAATGTACCTAACACTTTAGTCATAAGTGACTCTATAGTCTGGCACACTGATGTCCCACTCACCAGGTTGAACAAGGAGAAAATTACAGTCAGCTGCCTGTTGAGTGCCAGGATCCACCACATAACGCATGCACTCAAGTCACTCCACAACAAGTACAAATATGACTCTGTCATTGTCCATGATGGAGTGAATGACTTGAGATGTACCTCCCTGGACTACACGAAAAGAGACATGGAAGAGCTCTCGGATCATGTGGCCCAGGCAGGTATGACCCTAGCCCTGAGTAGCATCCTGCCTTTGCCCAGAATGATACCACAATATAAGGACAAAATGATTGACTTCAACAATTGGCTAAGCTTCTGGTGTCATTCAAAGGGGATCCAATATCTGTCTGCCTGGGACGACATGATCAACAGACCATGATGCTTTGCCAGAGATGGTCTGCACCTGTCGTCCCTGGGATTCAGGTTACTGGCTAAGGCTCTTGCCACCGTTATAGTGCCTTTTTTAGGCAAAGTTCAAAGGACAAAAAAAAACACTGCAACAGGTACAAGCATGCAAAATCTGAAGGTAATGCTACTCAATGCTAGAAGTCTAAACCTCAAACTGCACTCTCTCGAGGCACTCCTAAAAATGGAGAACATCGATATCTGTGCAGTAACTGAGACCTGGTTCAAGGCTCCAGAGAGCACCCCTGCAATACCAGGCTACAACTCTTACCACACTTTTCGGCCACCAAACCAGGACCGAAACACTAAAGGTGGTGGAGTGTCAATATTCACCAAGGATATTCAAACCACCAGGCTAGTTGCCCAACACAATGTATCTGAAATTCTCCAGGTGCAACTAACACTAGGTAAGACTGCAATCCAAATTGTAGCTTGATACAGGTCCCCCATCATACCCCAAGATTCTCATTACACCTTTCTAAACATACTGGAAAATATTAAGATACAACCAAACACCCTAATACTGGGTGATTTTAACTACCATGCCATTAACTGGGAAAACTACTCATGTACCAACACCTTTGCCCAACGGTTCTTGGAATTCATAAATTCCAACATCCTAGATCAACTAATGCATAGTCCCACCAGGGGCTCCAATATCCTAGACCTGGTCATTACCAACATGGGAAATCGATGCTCCACACCTATGGTCACCCCCTCGTTAGTCAGGTCTGACCATAAGCTAATCACCCTTAACATCTACATCCCACCCCCACCCCCCAGTAAGGAAACCTCCATAAAAAACTTCTCCAAAGCCAACTTCATGCTACTCAAGTCAGAAGTGACAAACTTCATGACACCCATGCAGACGGGAACTGAACGTTCAACTGCTGAATCCTACACTAAGGCACTGTACGAGCACATCCACTCATGCATGAATCGTGCCATCCCAAATAGAACGAAGATGCTCTCATCCACAAAATGAAGCCAATCTGGTGGTCCCCTGCCATAAACACACTTTACAACAAAAGGAAAAAACTGTTGCAGAAAAAAGGAAAATCCCAGGATGCAAAAAACTCCCTTACCAGCCACAGTAAGAAACTAAGATCCCTCACAAAATCCTCAAAAAGCTAGTTATGAAAATAAAATTACCAAAGATTCCAAAGACAACCACAAGGCATTCTATAACTATGTCAAGAATCTAAATTGCAATGCTCAGATCTGCTCTGAGCTAAAACAGAATGGCATTAAATATACTGATCCCAAGGATATTGCCAATATCCTGGCATATCGAGTCAGTGCCAACTTCACCCCCCTCTCACCCCCTAAATGGCCCATCTCAATACCGGGAGATTGCCAAATTCTGGTAATAACAGCCACACAGGTAAAAAACAGACTCTCCAAAGCTAAGAATACAGCATCCATGAGACCAGATGACATCCCGGGCTGTGTACTACATGAACTACAATATGAACTGGCACCTCACCTAAGTGTCATGTTTAATCATAGCCTCACCTCAGGTTTCGTGCCCACTGAGTGGCGCAGAGCTACAGTTATCCCACTCCGCAAGGGGCGATCCACCTTGGATCCTGGAAACTACTGTCCCATCAGTCTGATGAGCCTTATCTGCAAGGTCATGGAGCGTATTATCATGGAACTTATAAACAAAGACATTGGCAACCTTCAAACACTGGACCACACCCAGTTTGGGTTCATGAAGGGCCAATCTTGTCTCCTGAATCTGATTAACCTCTTCGAATCAGTCACCAGAGCCATGGACAAGGGTAAGGTGGTCCACACAGTCTATCTAGACCTTGCCAAGGCCTTGACACCATCCCCCACTCTGGAATCATAGATAAACTTACTAAGCTGGGCATTAATCCCTACGTCACCCAATGGGTTGCTAACTGGCTTACTGATAGAACCCACACTGTAAAAGTAGCCGACTCCAAATCCAGCTCCAGACAAGTGACAAGTGGAGTACCTCAGGGTTCAGTCCTGGGACCACTCTTGTTTGGCATCTACTTCACTGAAGTACAGGCCAACACTAAGGGACTCTGGCTAACAAAGTTCGCAGATGACTGCAAATTAGGAGCCATTATTGAATCCCCAAATGATGTGGATACTCTACAAAAGGGCCTTACAGAAACAGATGTTTGGTGCCAGAGTCACGAGCTCAAGCTCAATGCCAAGAAATGTATAGTTATCCCCTTTGGGAAAAAACATGTACCCGTGAATTACTGTATAGGTGGCAGTACACTAAACACCGAAAGTGTGATAAGAGACTTAGGGACACAGGTGGACAGTCGTCTCACCTTTGATAATCACATCACCACAACAGTCAGGAAATCCTTCTATGTGGCACACCTCATCACTAAGGGCTTTTCATCCAGGAAAAAGGAGGTCATTGTCTCACTGTAATCATCCTTCATTAGACCCATTATAGAATACAACGCCCCGTTTGGTATGTATGTCTCAAGACATCTGCAACAACTGGAAAGGTCGCAGAAATACCTCACTAAAAGAATCACAGGCCTAAAGCAGATGCCCTACGCTGACCGCCTTAAAAACTCCAGCTATACTCTGTCGCATATCGTCTACTCAGAGCCGATCTCTGCTTAACATACAAGGCCCTGTCAAACCCAAAGCTGTTGGACATGCTAACCTTAAAGAAATCCCAATCCCTCAGAGACACACGCTCCAGGGATCTAGACATTGTCATCACAATAAACAAAACATGCTGGAGTGATAGGTTCCTGACCCAAAGACTCCCCCAGACTCTGGAATAGATCACCTATACATGTCAAGCAGAATGCCTCTTTGGCCCTCTTCAAAAGGAACCTTGACGATTGGATGGGAGAAAGGAAATTCACCCCAGGGATCACGTCAGTTGCCCTGCTAGACAGGGGTCTAGGGAAGTAAATAGTGTGGGAAGAAATATCCAGGGAACTGATATGGCTAGGCTTGTATAGGCCCTAGGGCTGATAGCCTAGTACCAACCTATGAACCTATGAACCTTCTTACTGTAATCACTCCATTATCAGGTCGTACATCACAAGTAGCCTTCTGTTAATAAGAATGTATGTACTACTAAATACTCCCTAACTGATTCAGCCATCCCTAATGCTAAAGCCTATGAGATGCTTCATGGGAAAAGGGAGGCAGATGAATGCTGTGTTTACATGCAGACATATGGCACTTATCCTGAAGGCAGTGCTAAAAAATGCTTTGCAAACAATGTTTTGTTTGTCTGTTTTGTTAGTTGAAGAAAGATAGTCACAGAAATGATTTACTGTTCTAAGATTATGGGATAAAAAGAAACACAAGACTGGAACAAGTATGATCAGTTAGTGTATTGATTAAGATGTGACAAAACCATTTATCAGGCACACAGTGTAGATATTTGAGATATCTGTATTTATTCTAGAAATAGACCACAGGTATGGGGTATGATAAAATATATCTAATCAGGTATTTTTTTTTGCTTTTGGTACATCATTTGCAAGATGCAAGAACAATGTTGTATAAATACAAAGGAATCAAAAATATACATAAGAAGGATTTAAGAAAAAATACTTTTAAATTCAAAAACTTGTGCCATGAATCAAATAATGCATCCTATCACTATAGTGACAGTGTGCATTGAAGATATGACTTGTGGCACATTCCACCATTGTGTTGAGTACTGAATGGTGAGATGCTTATTAAAATGTCAAATGATTGTAATGTAGTCTAAAATTACTTTAAGCCACAATCATGCAATGCCTTTATTTAATAGTATTTTTCTAATACTGTGCAGTAGCATTTACCATGGCCAGTATTCCAAATGCAAGCTGCATCTGCATCAAATAGCAGCATTAAATCCCAGCACTTGATGCAAAACTGAATCATGCAAGAGTAAGCACCCCTTAGTGGTTAAACCGATAAAGTCAGGCTGACAGAACCAAGTTATCCTGGACTCACTTTAGAGGCAGTTATTATGGTTAAGTTGTTTACCTCATAGATACAAAGTATGGGTTTCATTCTCACCTTTCGGGAAATTGTCTAGAATTTAAATGGCTCATAACCTAACCAAGTACTTATCTATGAAACTATATTAAGTTATAAAAACTTGTTTTTCACAACTGAACCCACCTTAATTTTCATAAAAAAAAACTTAGGACAAAATTCTCCAATGCATTTTATGAACAAGATTTTTATCTAAATTTCTGTTTATACATTAAATTAAATAAATATTCTGCATGCAGCACTTTTTGTATATAGTTGCATATTGTTTTATATATATATATATATATATATATATATATATATATATATATATATTTTTTTTTTAATATTTGTGAGGTTTTTAAAGTTTCATATTATAGGTTTATAGGTAGCTCATAGGTAGGTACTAGGCTATCAGCTCAAGGGCCTAAGTAAGCCTAGCCAACAAGGTTCCCTGGCTTATGCCACCCAAGAAAGTTATTTTCCTGTGGCCCTATCGAGCAGAGCCACAGAAGTGATCCCTGGATTGTATTTCCTATTTCCCATCCACTCATCAAGATTTTTCTTGAAGAGTGCTAATGAGGAACTTTGCTTGCCATAGATGGGTAGCTTGTTCCAGAGTATGGGAAGTCTCTGGCATAGGAATCTATCCCCCCAGCATGTCCTGTTTATTGTGGTGACAAGGTTTAGGTCCCTAGAGTGTGTAGCTCAGAGGGATTTGGATTTTCTTTAGGTGTAGCATGTCCAATAGCTCTGGGTTTGACATAGCTTTATATGTTAGGCAAAGATCACCTCGGAGTAGTCGATATGCTATGGAGTAAAGCTGGATTTTTTTGAGACGGTCAGTGTAGGGCATCTGTTTGAGGCCAGCAATCCTCTATGTGAGGTACTTCTGCAGCTTTTCCAGTTGCTGCAGATGTCTTGTGAGGTGCATTCCAAAAGGGGTGTTGTACTCTATAATGGGTCTAATGAGTGTCGAATAGAGGGAAACAATGACCTCTTTTTTCCTGAATGAGAACCCTTTTGTGATGAGGTGTGCCATGTAGAAGGATTTCCTGACTACTGTGGTGAGGTGATTATCAAAGGAGAGACTACTGTCCACCTGGGTCCCAAGGTCTTTTATCACACATTCAGTGTTAAGTAGACTGCTGCCTATGTGGTGATTCATGGGTACAGAGTTTTTACCAAAGGGGATGACAATGCAAAGTTAGCACTGATTCTATCTGCCAAGATATTAGCAATATCAGTTGGTTCTGTAATTTTCGTGCCATTGTGCTGTAACTCAGAGCAGATCTGGGTGTTGCCACTGAGATTCTTGACATAGCTATAGAAGGCTTTGTGGTTGTCCTTAGAATCAGTGGTGATTTTGTTTTTGTAGCTAGCTTTGGAGGATCTTATAAGGGATCTCAGCTTCTTACTGAGGCTGACCAGGGAGCTCCTCCACTCATGGGATTTTACTCTATTTTGCAACAGTTTCTTCCTTCTGTTGTAAAGTTTGTTTATGGCAAGGGACCACCAGATTGGCTTCCTTTTTTGGAGGATTGCATCTTGGTTCTGTTTAGGATTGCATGATCCAGGCACTCATGTAAGTGCTTATAGAGTGCATTTGTGTAGGATTTAGCAGTAGTAACTGTATTGTCCATCTGCATGGGTGTCGGGAAGTTCGCCATTTCTGTCTTAAGAAGCATGAAGTTGGCTTTGGAGAAATTTTTTACCATGGTTTCCTTAATGGGGGGTGGGGGCAGGATGTGGATATCTAGGGTGATTAGCTTATGGTCAGATCTGACCAACGAGTAGTTGACTTTAGGTGTGGAACACCGGTCACTCATGTTGGTAACTAGGATATTGTTGCCCCTGGTGGGGGTGTGGATAAGTTCATCCAGAGCATTGAAATGTATGAATTCCAGAAAGCATTGAGTGAAGGAGTTGGTACAGGAGTAGTTTTCCCAGTTAATGGTGGGGTAGTTGAAATCTCCCATTATTAGGGTGTTTGGTTGAACCCTAATATTTTCCAGTATATCAAGAAAAGAGGAGTGGGAATCCTGGGGCATGGTGGGGGATCTGCAGCAAGCTACAATTTGGATTGCAGTTTTGCCCAGAGTTAGTTGCACTTGGATAACCTCGGATGCATTATGCTGATCAACTAGCCTGGAGGTGTGGTTATCCTTAATGAATATAAACACACCTCCGCCTTTGGTGTTTTGGTCCAGGTTACATGTTCAAAAAGTGTGGTATGAGTTGTAGCCTGGTAGTGCAGGGGTGCTCTCTGGAGCCTTTGGTGTTCGGGTCCAGGTTAGGTGGCCAAAAAGTGTGGTATGGGTTATAGGCTGGTAATGCAGGAGTGCTCTATGGAGCCTTGAACCACATCTCAGTCACTGCACAGATATCAATGTTCTCCATTTTAAGGAGTGCCTCAAGGAAGTGCATTTTGAGATTTAGACTTCTAGCATTGAGTAGCATTACCCTCAGTTTTGGCTTGCCTGTTCCTGTTACAGTGGTGAATTTGTCATTTGAACCTTGCCTAAAAAAGGCACTATAGGGATGGCAAGAGCTTTAGCCACTATCTGGAATCCTAGTGATGACAAGTGCAGGCCATCTCTGGCAAAGCATTGTGGTCTGTTGACCATGTTGTCCCAGGCAGACAAATACTGGATCCCCTTAGAATGACACCAGAAGCTTAGCCAATAGTTGAAGTCAACTATTTTGTCCTTGTACTGTGGTATAATTCCGGGCGATGGCAGGATGCTACTCAGGACTAGGGTTATACCTGCCTGGGCTACAAGATCGGAGTGCTCTTCCATGTCTCTTTTCATGTAGTCCAGGGAGGTACATCTCAGGTCATTCACACCAACATGAACAATGACAGAGTCATATTTGTACTTGTTGTGGAGTGACCTGCATGCGTGGGTTATGTGGCAGATCCTGGCACCCGACAGGCAGCTTACGTGAACCTTCTCCTTGTTTAGCCTGGTGAGTGAGACATCAGTGTGCCTAACTATGGAGTCACCTATGACTAGTGTGTTGGGTACGTTGTTTTGGCTTATGGACTGTGGTTGAGTGGCACATTGAGTCTGTGGGCTATGTGTCATTTGGGTTGTGTTGGAGGGTAGAGGTTGCTTCCATTTCTGCTTTGGAGGTCTCTGTTGCTTGAGCAGATTATTACTGAGAGCCTTCGCAAATGCTTTTGTGTTTATATGTGTGGATTTTGGTGGTGTAGGTTTAGTGGGAATATGTGATGAGTGTGGTGTGGTGCAAGTGTTTAGCTTCTCCTCTTGACTGTCAAGTTCAGTCTTGGTTGGAGATAGCTTTACCTCCAGTTTGGCTAGATAAGTGCATCTCTCACAGGTTGTAGTGTTGGGGGGTAGGAGGAGAGGGTTGTCTGTTTGCATGAGGCAATTGCTACATTGCCCCAAGATGCCCAGCTTCATCAGATAGACAGGAGAGAACACTGGGAGCTGACCCTTGGACATGCGTGAATAAAAAATATTTTCCTCTAGACAAGTGAGGAAAGTGACTACAAGAGCTGTTTTTCTCTAAGCAAGTGAGGAAAGTAAGTACAAAAACTATTTTCCTCTAGGTAATGAGGAAGGCTGAGTGCTGTAGTAATTTGTAGCTTATTTAGTACTTACAACAAGTTCTGAACAAGTGCTGAGTATGAATAAGCAAAATCAAGTGCTAAAACTAAGAATCTGTAACTGAACTAGACTAGTTACAGGAACGAAACAAGTGCAGATGCGGGCTTTTAAATCAGAAAGTTGAAAGAGATGGAAAATTTGCCCAAATGGCAAATAACTACAATTTCTGGGCGAGAAACCATTCCTTATGTGGTAGATAGGTTACCTAGTGCTTACCACTTCCACTGATAAGCTAGTAGGCCTCCTTCCAACACAGAAAGGCTTGGGGGGGGGGCTCAGGAGCTTACAAATTGTCCTGCATACAGCAAATATGTATCTGGACTAGACTAGTTACAGGAAAGGGGGAAAACAAGTGCAAATGCAGGCTTTTAAATCAGAAAGTTGAGAGAGATGGAAAAACTTCCAAAACAGCCAATAACTACAATTTCTGGGCCAGAACCACTCCTTATGTGGTAGATAGGTTACCTAGTGCTTACCACTCCCATTGATAAGCTAGCAGGCTTCCCTCCAGCACAGACAGGCTTGGGGGGCTCAAAAGCTTACAAACAGTCCTGGATATATTAAATCTGCATCTGGACTAGATTAGTTTCAGGAAAGGCAGGAAACAAGCATAAATTTTTTTGTTACAGTTAAGCAGAACACAGGGAGATTTTTTTGTAAAGGAAAGGGAGAGAGGAGAAGCAGAAGATAATTCAAAGTTAAGAAACTAAGTGGGGGTTGTCCTTTTCAAATATTCTCTTTGTATTAGGTAGAATGAGCTAATGACACTAGACTTGGAGGAGTGTCCCAGATCAAATTTACAGTAGGGGCGGGCAACTGCAAAGCCACCAAGTATAACAGCAAAACACCAACAGGGAGGGAGAGTGGGGAATGATACTAAAGCTACTACTAGCCTACACTCTTTTAGACAGTAAACACTACAGAAATGTTTATCATAACAGAACAGCAGTGAGCCACAAAATGAAAGTTTTAAACAGATACAGGAGCAAGGAGACTCTACAGAATGCTTTTAACTGCAACCAAATCAGTTATATGATACACTCCTTGGCAGGAAATCAGAACAAACAAATAGGTGCTTAACAAGTAGAGAAAATGTCCTGTTAATACCTATCACACAGTTAAACTAGCTAAAAAGCTTTACAAACAGTGTGACAGTAAAAACCTTATTTATCAGGCCCTGTAAGGCAGACAATTTTAGTTTAACCATGCAGATTAGTTAATAGCAATAAAATACAGTAAAAAGTATGCAGCAGGCAATAAAAAGTGCTATATATAAATTGCTAGAAGCAATAACTAGTAAAAATAAGCAAAAAAAAAAAACAGGATACTTATTGTTATATATCTCAGATCAAAGTTGTAGTCAATGCCCCTCCTCCATTGGGCTCAGTGTGTATATGCTTTCAAATAAAACATATTTGAAAAAAGAAACTTAGAAAATAATTTCTGTTTCATATACCAGTGCTTATATAGGAGCATGTTCAAAGACAGGATTGCTTAACACTTTTGCCTAGCATTTAGAGTCCTGTATTACAGTGCATTGTCATTCTCTATGAATGAGCTAGACATAATTTGCTTTTCTTGCAGGAATGTAAGCTAATGTTGGTTTTCCCTTTTAACAATAAAGTATTCCCTGTATAAATTATTCTACAATGGAACTATGCCAAAAGCAAGGATGGTGACCACTAGCCTCAGCTATTCATGTAGTTTTAAATAAATTAAATCTTTATCCACTACCCATGTAAAGGTCTCACAGCTTTTTAGTCTGATTTTGTATCTTACACATCATTTGACTTAATAGTAGACATTATGTGCCTGATTCCAAAAGACTTGCTCTCGTTGGCAATAATTCATATATATTTGTGTGTGTATATACATGTGTGTTAGTGAGTATTTGCGGGTTACATTAAGAATAAGCTAGGCTCTGTGTCAGATTTAGGGCAGTATTTATAGTCCAGGGCTTCACATTTTAGTAGTATGATCTGTGAGGAGTGTTGTTACTGGGGGTACTGCAGCTTGCTATGTTATTACCTAGGCTACAGAATATTTTTTGTTTATCAGTGGTGTAGCATTGGCTTTGTAGTAGGAAAAGCTGAAATATAAATATGTGTGTGCGTGCATGCTTATGTGTGTGTTTTAGCAAAGTCCCAGTATAAAGCAAAAGCAGTTGGCTGACATGACAACAATGAGGTACTATTTCTGGATGCCAATGAAAAAAATAAGATTTATCATGTTTCGCTTTTGAAGACTATAGATAAATGTATTGCATTGTCTTTCTGTTAAAGAGTGCAATCTATCAGATGCATATATAATGTTCATTGCTACCTTTTGATTGGAGAAGGATCCAAGCTTCAGGAACTAAACCTTCTCATGTCTTGTTGTTATCTTTATAATGCTGGTAAGCAACTTTGAATATTTAACAGTGTTTAACTGTTCTCAGTACTTCTACTTTGCAGAGTTCTGCACTGGAAATAGTTATACCATTACTTTTACTATGGGAGGATTTTAATGAGGGTGGCACATATGAAAATTATAGGCCTCAGTAAAAGTTAAAGAAAACTCAGCTTAATAAATAATAATTAAAACAGTTTAATTATGTAAGTGCTACAAGATAAATAGACAGAATGATGTAGTTGAGCAGAGGCCACTAGAAAGGAAAGCAGGAACCTTTTGATTAAGTGTGCTAATCTGGTTCCCACCCTAGGTCTGCTTTGTATTAAAAGGTTTCCAGGGGGGATCTAACAAATACAATACAAGGGCACCAAATAATTTACAGTTGTGAAAGTCCCTCCTCACCCATTAAAATATATAGCAGTTTGCACCCCACTGCTGCTTGCCACCAGATTACCCTGGCAAAAACAGACAAGTGTTCTTTAAAATCATGGAGTTGCTAATCTTTCTGTCACTCTATGTTCACAAGTTTAGTGGTTTGTTTGTTTCCCAGTTAGGGGTCGCCACAGCAGAACTCCGATCCACTAATGATTGGTAGTTGATTTTTACGTGCCGAGTTACCAGCCCTGACGCACAACCTTCAACGAAGGTACTCCCATTCACGCATGTCTCCACGCAGATGACGCTGGACCTAAATGCACTTGTCTCATGAAATTAAGAAATGCCAAGACTTTAGCCATAAGAAGAATATGTATCCTAATAGGTTCATAGATTCATAGGTGTGTACTAGGCTAACGGCCCTGGATCCTATATAAGGCTAGCCCAAGAAGATTTCCTGGCATCATGCCACCAAAAGTTAGTTCCCAGTGCCCCTGTTAACCAAGGCCACTAAAGTTATCCCCAGGATGAATTTCCTATCGCCCACCCACTCATCAGAATTTCTCTTAAAGAGCGCTATTGAAGTTTGTTCCAGAGTATGGGAAGTCTCTTGGTTAGGAACCTGTCCCTCCAGCATGTTCTGTTTATTGTGGTAATGAGGTTAAGGTCCCTGGAGCATGTGGCGTGGAGGGATTGGGATTTCTTTAGGTGTAGCATATATAGCAGCTCTGGGTCAGACATGACTTTGTAGGTCAAGCAGAGATCACATCTAAGTAGGCGATAAGAGACAGAGTATAGCTGTTGTTTTTTGAGTCTGTCCATATAGGGCACGTGTCTAAAGCCTAAGATCCTGTTAGTGAGGTATTTTTGTGGTCTTTCCAGTTGTTGTAGGTGTCTAGTGAGGTACATACCAAATGGGGCATTGTATTTTATAATAGGCCTAATGAGAGACGAGTAGAGAGGGATTATGACCACTTTCTTCCTGGATGAGAAAACTTTTGTAATGAGATGTGCCACATAGAAGGACTTTCTGACTACAGTGGCAATGTGGTTATCAAAGGAGAGGTTGCTCTCAACCTGTGACCCCAGGTCTCTTATCACACCTTCGGTGTTTAGTGGACTACTGCTTATGTGGTAGTTCATGGGCACTGAAGTTTTCCAAAAGGGAATGACAATGCACTTTTTGGCATTGAGCTTAAGGCCATGGTTCTGGCACCAGTCACTGGCTTCACTGTGGCCTTTTTGTAGAATATCTACATCAGTTGGAGAATCAATAATGGCTCACAGTTTGCAATCATCTGCGAACTTGGTTAGCCAGTGTCACTTTGTGTTGGCTTGAACCTCAGAGAAGTAGATGCCAAATAGGAGAGGACCTAGGACTGATCCCTGTGGGATACCACTTGTAACTGGTCAGTAGTCAAATTTGGAGTCCGCTCCTTTCACAGTGTGGGTTCTATCAGTGAGCCAGTTGGCAACCCATCTTATTACATAGGGGTTTATGCCTGGTTTAGTGAGTCTATCTATGATTCCTGGCTGAGAGATGGTGTTGAAGGCCTTGTCAAGATTGAGGAATGCTGTGTGAACTACCTTTCCCTCATCCACAGCTCTGGTGACAGACTCAAAGATGTCTGTCAGGTTGAACAGGCATGAGCTACCTTTCACAAACCCATCCTGTGTGGGGTCCAAAGTTTGGAGATTCCCTATGTCCTTATTTATAAGGTCCATGATGATGCGCTCCATAGCCTTACATATCAGACTTCTCAGACTAATGGTGTGGTATTTCCCAGGGTCTGTAGTTGCTCCCCCTTTGTGGAGTGGGATAACCGTAGCAGTGCACCGTTTGGTAGGAACAAAGCCTGAAATGAATCTGTGATTGAACAGGGTACTCAGATGTGGTGCCAGTTCACTTTGTAATTCATGTAGAACACAGCCAGTGATATTATTAGGGTACTCTGAAGAAGCCATTGATTTATATATGGTGAAAGCGCTTAGTATTTTGGAGCTTGTCATGAGCTTTGTTGATAAACAGCAGTCAGTGCAGTTCATATTCTTTTTGTTTTTTTTACTAGTTTATACCCTTTTGTGTTGTGTGGCTTATACTGTTGATTGCTTGTTTGAAATATGTCAAGACAGTTGCTTATTCCTGAATATTGAAGGAGACACTTTTGGGTGGACCTCTGTATATCATAGCTCTCAGGTGTACCTTCTCATTAAGAACATTCCCCATACTGAGTCTTAAAAAGTCCATATTACATATTGTCTAACTTTTTGAAAGTATAAAGTTAGCACATTTAACCATGCCATGAGCTTTCTAGTTAAAGTTTTTGGTAAGCTGTTAGTAAGTGTCCACATTTTGCCTATTTGTTCCACACTATGACAAGTGGTGTTCCTTGTTTTGGTGGTGGATGTTTGAGACCTATGATCTTCATTGCTCAGTAATTATAATTCAAATTTGTTTTAGACCCCCTCCCCCCAACCACCACCATATGTCAGCTTTTCAGAATTTGGCAGAATGTCTGTATTTTTGCTTAACATTTCAGTCTGTTCCTCAGCCTTTCATGTCTCTTAGAAAATGGATGCTAATGCAAAACCTTGTGACATTTTAAGGTTGTAAAAGCAATTTGTAAAAACTACCCCCTAATACTAGGTCTTTGCTTCCCTTCCCAACACACACACACACACACACACACACACACACACACACACACACACACACACACACACACACACACACACACACACACCTTTGCCACATATCAAAAACACTGCAAAATTTTAATCTATGCAGCCAGCTTTCCTAATTACGAGTTGCTCATCTTTATTGCTGCAAATAAGGAGTGAAAAACAAAATAGTGGACTTTTTTGCCTTGAAGTTTTCATGGTACACAATGCAACCACTGTCTCTCCTTTTGCTAAGGATGTACGCTAGTGTTCCCTGCCATAGCCTTCTGGAAGTAAGCAACATTCTGCAGGCATGACTAAAATAAACAGAAACCTCTGAGAGACACTATGCAAAGTCAGCATTACTTGGCTGGCCTACTTCACTTTGCCTAAACAAGAAAATAATACATGCTTTCTTATCTTTGTTTAGGAAATTTCTTTAAAAAAGTTAAATAAGCAAGACTCCTTTCTTGTAGTGCAGAGAATGTTCAGTGTACCATCCCCCCAAGCTATGCCCTTGTTGAGAATGTTATCTTTTTCTGTAGTTAGAGAGTTTGCTTTGTACCATTTGGTATTCCTTTTGGACAGGTTTCTTAGCAGGATGAAATGTCCATGTTTGTCCTTTTTTGGGTTGTTTTTACATTCTTTGCACACAGTAACCCTAAGTCTACATAGGACTTTTAGTTTCTTAGTGAGCCATTTTTCACTGACTGGCTTTAAAATCCCAGTTACCTTGTGAAGAAAATTGTCCTGGAAAGTAAGCAGTAGGCTGAATAGCAATATTGCTGTTTTTGAGAAGTTGTAATTCGCTATATTGCTTCCTGGTCAAGAAGGTAAGTAGTAGAGCCAGTTGTTTTTAAACAGGAGTGCAAGGGAGACTGTGAAGGGGCAGTGATCACATACTGATGTGTGTAGAAGTGAGAATGTAAATGGGTTGTGATCGCTGACTGACATGGAGAAGGAAGAATGTAAACAGGCAGTGATCATTGACTGACATATGGAGAAGGGAGAATGTAAACAGGCAAACAGGCAGTGATCACATACTGACATGTGGAGAAGGGAGAATGTGAATGGGCAGTGATCTCATACTGATGTGTGGAGAAGGGAGAAAGTAAACAGGCAGTGATCTCATACTGATGTGTGGAGAAGGGAGAATGTGAATGGGCAGTGATCTCGTACTGATGTGTGGAGAAGGAAGAATGTAAACAGGCAGTGATCTCATACTGATGTGTGGAGAAGGAAGAATGTAAACAGGCAGTGATCACATACTGATGTGTGGAGAAGGGAGAATGTGAATGGGCAGTGATCTCATATTGATCTGTGGAGAAGGGAGAATGTGAACAGGCAGTGATCTCATACTGATGTGTGGAGAAGGGAGAAAGTAAACAGGTAGTGATCTCATACTGATGTGTGGAGAAGGGAGAATGTGAATGGGCAGTGATCTCATACTGATGTGTGGAGAAGGAAGAATGTAAACAGGCAGTGATCACATACTGATGTGTGGAGAAGGGAGAAAGTAAACAGGCAGTTATCACATACTGACATGTGGAGAAGGGAGAATGTGAACAGGCAGTGATCACATACTGATGTGTGGAGAAGGGAGAATGTGAACAGGCAGTGATCACATACTGATGTGTGGAGAAGGGAGAATGTAAACAGGCAGTGATCACATACTGATGTGTGGAGAAGGGAGAATGTGAACGGGCAGTGATCACTGACTTGACGTGGAGAAGGGTAATTTTACAAGGAATTGATTACCTCACAGACTTATAACTTGCAGGAGCTCTACTGGTATAAAGGAATAAAGCCCTAATTATAACCCAGGTGACAGAGGTTTGCTTAGCAGCTCAGCTGTTTGATGGAATTGGCAGGGAGGATAAGATATTCCTGTATTGGGGGCAGGGTACATGCTGATTTCTCTCTGACTGAGTGCTAGTTGAGGCTGGTGCTCAGAGAAGTTGGACATCAGGCTGAAGGGGTGGGATAGATGGTCAGTGCATGCCTCTTAGGGCCTGAGGGGCAAAGCACTCTGTAGTTTCCTTTGCTCAGCCATTTGTAGATTGTTCTAGGCATGTAGGGGAGGGGATATTTGTCAACATCTATTTAATCAACTGCATTTGTTTGATATATGCAGATGGTTGAAAGGTGCACTAGATCAATAATCCCTGGACAGGGGAATATTCCCTTTCCCAGGGGGTTGTGCGATCTCTGAATTAGTATATATAATTAGCAGTGGGTTTGGGGAGAGCAGGGGTGCTTGTACCACTGTAAAAAAATGATGTTATCTGTTGTTGTTTGGAAATTGCATCCACTAAGATTCTTTCTCAGCATTTGCATGGTATTGTGTCGAAATTTGGTTTGTTGACCATTTAAGATTGATGTTTCAGAGGTCGATGTATGAGCTATTTGACTAAAGTGAGTAGACTTGTGTGGAATGTCCAATTCTCACAAGTTAAAATCTTTAAACGTTTTTGGAGAAAACATATATCCATCATGTTGTTTCTAGCTACAAACAAAAAATATAGCTTTTGGGAAACTACACAACTTTGTGTTTGATATCTACAATACAATATCCCTACAATTAGAGATGTAACATTAGGGTTACCACCTGTCCCACTTTGTGAGGGACAGTCTCTCTTTGGGCAGTTGTGTCCTGCATAAAAAATTGAAAAAATGGCAAATGTCCTGAGATTTTAGGACAAAAATACTTCCTATATTTTCTTTAATACTTGCATAAAACAGTTATTTTGTATCTGAAACACCTAAATGTTATAAGGAACAGAATAAGCAACTCAAATGCTTCAAGAATAAGCTTTTATTTTGGCAAAAAAGTGAAGTTCTGTCCTTTGTACTGGCTGTGGGTATATTTTGCCCTGCAAAACCTGACGTTTCTACAAAAAATGTCCCACTTTGGGCATTTGAAAAGGTGGCAACCCTATGTAACATGTCATATAACCTACCATTACAGTCATATGGAAGTATTAAGGAACAGAACATTTAGTGTAATCTTCATTCTTACTATATAGGAGTTTCAGTCTTTTACCCTATTACCGATTTCAGATGCTAGAGATGTATGTTTAGCAAAAGGATGCATCTCAAGTGAACTATGAGAAAAAAGGCACCATATCATATATTGATTGTCAATATTCAGTGTCTATTTTACTTAATTCATTTTTTTATTTAACATTTGTTAACCTGATACATGAGCTGTTCCATAGATCACATTCAGTAGTGACCTTGGCCACAAGTCAAGGAAAAATACAGGTTATAATATATTTGGAAAATCCAGTAAGTAAAAAAACAGCATGATTTAAGAGATGGACAGAAACTGAAGTACCCATAGAAAACCCACACATGTTCTTAGACAATATGAAATCTCCATACAGACTGTGAACAGAAGTCAGGATTTTAATTCCAGCTCTGGAGCTTTAAGAAGAAATCACTCCACTGAATCACCCTGCTGCCCAGTACCCAAATAAACCTCATGCAGACATGGGCTGGGATTCACTAATCCTCCGTGTAAGACTAAATACGTCTTACTCAGAAACTGCAGCCTAAGAGGATGATGTCAGCGTGCCATGCATATTCATGAGGGTGCGCTGACTCAACTCTAAGGCTAACATGGAGCATGCACGAGTGCAGGGGGTGTGTCATGCTGCCGAGCAGTCCAAAAATCCACACTCCTGCAAGCCCCTCAGTCTGCAAATGTCAACTGAAATGAGTGAGTCCTCTCAAATGTGTACATACCCAACACTACACTCCCCAACATTCTAAAACCCTGTACAATTCTAAAATGTAAAACTTTCCTTTTTTTATTATTCCCGATATAGCAGCCCATATTTGCACGTGTTTGCACGGGTTTGCCCATTTCCTAGCTACAGGTAGGAGTTTAGACATCGAAGAGGATAATAAACGTATATGCAAATTAAGCCAAATAGCAATAGCACAGTGGTAGAGCCTTTGCACAAAGAGGAGGCATTCCCGGTTCGGGTCCCACCACTCCCCTTTCTATTTTCTGTAGGAAACCCGTATAGAAAAATAATTCCTGACATTTATCTTTTAAATTTTAGTAAAAAGCATTGAAATGGCCTATGTAGTAGTGAACGATATATATAAAAGAAGGTGAATTGGTTATGCATACTGATGAATGCATAAGTAACATATCTTAAGCAATGTGAAGCACTGCTAAGCAACGTTTACCAGTATTAAGCACATTTAAGTATAAATGCTCATAGCTTAGCACTGCTTTAACTAGCACAATGGCTTTGCGCAGAGCTGCGCATCGCGCCAAGCAGAGCAAACAAAACATGTTTGCAGGCAGCTGCACACCACGCTAACTAGCGCATACAAAACATGTTTGCGCATAGCTGCACAGTGCGCTAACTAGCACAATGTCGGGCAACGTCGAGCAACATTGAGCAACGTCGAGCACCATAGAGCAACGTTGGACAAAGTTGAGCAAAGTCGACAAAACACAGCCACACCCCCTTGCCGGTCTTTCCAGTAGTAAAATAAAAAGCAATGACAGGCCTCTAACCCGGGATACTGTGCACCATAATCACAGTACTGAACCACTAAGCCATGACAGCTTTTGATATTCATGCACTGTCAACACACATATACATATTAATGAAAGTTTACCCAGTGCTAAGCAGGTGTGCTTTCAGCTGAGATTTTTCACAACCGGCCAATCACAAATAAGTTTGGGAAACGAGGCATATTTAAGCTCCATAGGTGGGAATACTTGCCATAACTGGTTGTAGCTCCCATCTGCAGGCAGCATGGCTGGTGTTGAAGAGGGATCTCGCTTCCGAGTGCAATGGTGGGGCATTGAGGAGTCAAAAATGATGGTTTGGCTCCTCGTCCATAATCATGATGCCAGACTCCTGCAGGGCCAGTTCCAGGGCACTGAATACAAAGCAGAAGCCTGGAACCGTCTCGCACATGATCTCACCAGTGCCACAGATGTCCCTCGGACTGGTGAGCAGGTCAGACACCACTACTCAGACCTGAAGAGATGCAAGGAGGACCGACTGAACCAGTGGATACATGAGGCCCTTGGGATGGGAAATGCCCCACTACTGAGTAGGTAGCCATGGAATGAATTATGTAAGAATTGCTATTGTAGTCTATATTATGGATAGGTATGTCTCAATATCACTTCATTTACTTCACAGTTGCAGGTGTCCATGCTACGAATCAGCAAGCCTATGCAGATAGGCTGCTAAGGCTGTGCCACCAGGCAGGTTAGTAATTATTCTGCATGTATTGTTATATAAAATAAGTGAGAGAGCCTAAAAAAAATGTTTTAGCCCAATAATAAAGGTATAATAAGTCTTGAATAACATCTCTGCATGTACTGTTATATAAAATAAGTGAGAGAGCCTGAAAAAGAGTGTTGTAACCCATTAATAAAGGTATAATACATCTTGAATGAGTCTTCTGCATGCACTGATATATCAAATAAATGAGAGAGCCTCTAGAAAAGTGTGTAATGTAATTAATAAAGGTATAATTCCTGGAGTGTGTCCATGTCACTTTCTTCGAAATGTTGTTGTACTCTTTCATTATAGAAATAGTACTGTTGTATTACGTGCTGTCAACCCAAACTTGGGTAGGCCCATAGAAAGTGGATGAAATGAGTGCCGGTAGCTGTTAAGCATATATACAGTCCTCAATTGTTGGTTCATGGCTGGCATGTATAGGTAAATCTGGCACATGAGTAGCTTGTTATTGTGTTCCCCAGAAATGTCAGTGTGCTGCTAGAAATGTAGGGGGCTGTTAAAATATAACTGATAATGTCACCTGAACACATCCAGATATGTAGATATATAAATATAAATAAAATATATAAATATGTAGCAGCAACATCTGCATCCTGGACAGTTTGTATATTAGATACAGGTCAGGTATATAAGGAACTATCAAAACCCATTTCACAATTTAATGGACATTGCCTAGTGTAATAAGACATGTAGGGGATATATATCTGCAGTTGATAGGAATGTAGTGTAAACTATGAGTACATATACATTGTTAATGCAGGTATCTTTATGTGCATAAACAATGCAATTCCACACCTCAATGGGTATGTCTAATCTCAAAACATTTGT